>NC_142203.1:10133232-10385447 GCF_049639895.1 Pseudopodoces humilis
TTGTACAGACACAACAGTGCTTCTACTGGTTTAACTTGTTTTGATCAGGGTGAGGAAGAGAAGCGAAGGGCAGCAATGCTAGCAAGCACCTAGTTTAGCCAGGTTAAACTATATCTGTGCTTGTGCTGCTCCTGCTGGTGAAATGGTGTTTTTTGGCTTAGTTTATCAAGGTTTTGTTCTGATAAAAGCTCTCTAAGCTTTTGTTTCCATTTTGTAGAAAAAAATTGCTTTTGTTCTTTTTATCATACTTCAGATTTTATCAATAGCTGAGCTTTTAATTTTTTATTTTTTGAAATGGTGTGCTGTGTAATATTTGATATTTTTGCATATATTAGTTCAAGAGATCATTTACATATCTTCTAAATTGCATGTTTGTGAATCTTGTAAAACAGTCTGTGAACTATTAGAACTAAATGGTATGTGATCTGAAATGGTGAAGGATTTAAAATGTCTGAAACAGTGGCTGTTTTGAAGCTGACAGTTTCTGAGTGTAAAAATTAAAGGTTTAATCAAGCAAAATTAGGTGGAGGAGCTAATGGATTATTGCAGTATATAGCTCTGGAACATGCTGTGGCTTGGTGAAGGTAGTGAGAGCAATGGCTGTCTATGAAAACTACTGTCCGTACTCCTTTCTTGGAAAAAAAAGTTATACTTGATCATTTGGAGTAGAACAAGTGTGCTGACAAAGGGTGTGTAAATAAACTGAGATAGGTGATTGAATGCTTGATTGGTAGCAGTAGATTAAAGATTTCCTTTGTCATATTTTGCAGTCTGTGATTTACCATGTATTGGCACTCACTTTTGATTCATAAGGGTGCACATTGTGATTAGGAAGGGTGGTTTTGGGGCTGGATGGTGGCCTGGTGACTGCTGTCCAGTTCTTTACTGGCTTTGCTGCAGCAGCATCTCTGTCAGCTGAGGAACAGTCTGACAGAATTCAGTTCTCTCTGCTTTTGAAATACCCAGCCTGAACTGACACCCGTGTAGGCTTAAACTACAGTTCTTTCAAGTCAGGTCAGTCACCTCAGTTCCTGTTTATTTAAAGTTAACAAATTAGGGAGGAGATAGAAACTGATGATACATGTAGAGCCTCTCCCTTTTAGTGCTGTTTCTTGGGAAAAGCAGGTTATTTGAAAAACTCTGCTGCGCTAAAAATACTGGTATTTTGGAAAGAAGTAAACTAGGAGGTTAAAATTGTAACAACGTGATAGCTTTGAAACAAAGTTTTGTAGTTATATGGGTTTTGACTGAAAGATTTTCTTCCTTTCATGGGTCTATTTTGTGAGAGTAAACAAAATCTTTAAGTTCTAAGGCGATACATTGTTACTCATTTTTCCAGGTGGTATCATGGAAAACTTGACAGAACAATTGCAGAAGAACGTCTTCGACAAGCAGGAAAACCTGGAAGTTACCTTATTCGAGAGAGTGATCGGAGACCAGGTTCATTTGTGCTTTCATTCCTTAGTAAAACAAATGTCAATCATTTTAGGTGAGAATTAAGTGTTTTATTTTGAATACTGTGATCTATCTACTTGATGTTTCAGAACACAATAAAGTGAACAGTGATTGTATTATAATGCAGTATTTTTGACTCTTTATGCTTTCATGGTACAGCTTTTTACTTGTGTTTGGTTGTTTTAAAACATGCTACTTTAAAATTACTTTATAGGATGAAGAATGAAGTGTGAGGAAACAAAAAATATCTGGATAGAGAAGCTTGCCTAAAGTGGTTTGAATAGACTTAAATCACCATGTAGGTTTCATTAGTCAGTCAAAGAGATTGTTTTGTGTCTATTCCATAGTAATCATTGTAGTTAGCACAGTTAAAGTGCTAGTGCATCTAGTTGCTTCCTTAATTTTGAGGGGAAAAAACCCCACCCAAACCAAGTACCCCACAAAACAAAAGCCACCAAAAAACAAACAAAAACCCCAAAGCAAAAAACACCAATAGATTACATGTTTAGTGATCTAAAGCTTTGCTGGAAACAGCTTTCAGCATATGTCCTGAGCATTGTGAGCATTGTGTTCTGACTCCCCTTGCAATGCTATATGCTTATGAGCTTGGATTTAATTTCTGAAGATTCATCTTTGTAGGCATTTTACATTACTTCTTGTGAAAAACATCTTTTAATTCAAGTTATGCATTAAAGAATCTCTCCTTTAAGAAAATACACTGTTAAAGAAAATACACAGTTTTGTAAGAAGGCTTTGTTTTTTTAAACTGCTGAAATGATTATGTGAGCTTTTTCCCATTAGCTATCAAATTTTTAAATTGAGTTTAAGGAGATACTTTGATTATTCCAGAGTAATTTCTTAACTTTTAATATGGATGCTAAACTAACTGTAATAAAATGACTAATTTTTGATGGTGTTTGTTTTTGTCATTGTATAGTCTTGAAGTGGAGTAATTTTTTGTTAAAGTACTTTGCTACTTTATGCCTGTTATAAAAGGTATATGTTGTGCATGATACAATTAATAATGCTGTTGTGTACTAGTTCATTATTTCATTTTTCCAGGATGTTCACTCTTAGATTTTTTTTCTTTCTGATTTCATTTGGTCCTGACAAATGTACCATCTTTTTCTGTGAATCAGCACTTTCTTTAGATAAAAAACTTATAGATCATACTATATATATATTTATGTGAATATTTGGGTAAAATATTCCTTAAGTTTACTTACATGTTTACAGAGACCCTGTAATACTGTATTTTGCTGAATATAGGCATTGTTTTAAGAATTAAACATGATCTTAATCTTCTTTTCATCAAAAAATAAAAACCAGAAACTGGTAGCAAAAAGTTTCCTAATGTCAAGCTTCTGGGTTTTTTTTTATTAACAGGATTATTGCCATGTGTGGAGACTATTACATTGGTGGGCGTCGCTTTGCTTCACTCTCAGACCTGATTGGTTATTATAGCCATGTGTCCTGCTTGCTGAAAGGGGAAAAGCTCTTATTTCCAGTTGCACCTCCAGAGGCAAGTAAAATAAAAAATTCTGAACGGTAATTTACTAAAATGTTTGTAACTTTAATCATTTTTCAGAATTTTCTTTGGGAAAAAAATTTTAGAAAGTTTCCTGTAGTTTTGTGTAGGCATATGTGGAACTGTAAGTGGTATAAAAATGTATTTTTACATTTAAATGATAAAAATTATAAAAATGCATTAAATGATTAAAAACATTTGCTATTTAATAAAATTACATAATGTGGAGGATAGAGGTATTGCAGTTATTGCACAATGTAGTAAAATCATTTTAAGTAGACAGAGAAGAATAAGATAAATACTGAGCTCTTGTCTAAAGAGCACTGTTGTAATTTAACCATTGCTGTTTAGTGACATTTTGCATATCTAACAATGGTTTCAAACATGTGTCTTGGAGATAACCAAGGTTTCTTTCACATACCCATCTTTAAAACAATAAAAGTAATGAAAATGAAATAAAACACTGCAAAATATCCCCTGTAACAAAACCCAAAACCTGAATAAAGATGTTTCTGAATGTTAAAATTCTGGACATTCCTTCTGCTCTAAGTGAAAAAAAATGTAAAATAAATGTTCTCTTAGGCAACAAATTACACATTTCTAGCTGACAGTGGTTTTGAGCTTTGGAAATATAAAACTGGCAAGGCGGGTATTAGTGATGTTACCAGTTCTTTGCTTCAGAGTAGCATAATGCTGGGGAGAATGATTCTGCAGTATAGAATATACAGTACAGAGCAGAGAAAAAACCATTGCTCTCTTTTAAACTGTAGCCTGTGGAAGACAGAAGGAGAGTTCGAGCAATTCTACCTTACACCAAAGTGCCAGAAACTGATGAAATAAGGTATGTTTGGATAACAGTAGTCGCTGTGAAATTCTCAAAAGTATTTATAAATAGTAGTAATTTAGGTAGGTGTTCGTATGCAAATACTTTCCAGTTGCATCTTAAACTTGACACAGTTAGATTAAAGGATGGTATATCTCTGTTCTTTGGGGAAATAAGACATTTTGTTCTTAGTATATGTGTTTGTATTAATTGTAAGGGAATGTACATTACATAGAATTCAATTACATAGAATTAGGTACATTGAATTAAAATTAGTAATATTATAATTTTGAAATATATTGAAAATAATAAATTTATGTGCCAAAGAATTCTATATAGAAATGCCTTATCTGAGTCTGAAAGAAATCAGCTAGGCTTTTTTCTGAACTGCTACAGTAGTTAGTAGATGTTATTACTAAGGAAAACAATTCAGATTACTAGAAAGAGAAAGTGAGCCTTGACTACTTACAAATTTAGAATGGAAGAAGTGAGTCTTTCAATAGAAGACCATTATCTGGTTACTTGGGATTGATACTGCATTCTTGAGATAATTTTTTCCAGATGAAAAAACAGGAGGATTTGAAAGTGATTTGTGGTGATCTCTCATCTCTAATGAGGCAGATATCATAAGATGATGTAATATACCAGTTTAAGAAATAATGAATTGAGAATTTTCTTAGGTTTTGGATTATTATCTTAAAATGTAGAGGAATATATGAGAACTTTGTATCCTCATTTGAATGGAAATTTATTCCAAGACTCACAGTCAAGTCTCATCCTTTAAAGGATGATATGAGGATATTTGTTTTTATAATTATGTGTTTTAGTAAGGTACTAGGACTGGGAAGGGGCTCCCTAATGGCACATTATAACTAAGGCTTTCTAATACGTGTGAGAACAAAAAAAAAAAAAATGGAGTCCTTTACATGCCTTATTGCACCTGTCAGCTTAAGAGGAAATAGCATTTTACTGTTTGCTGTCATAACAAAAATTGTAGGCAATTAAACCTTTTCTTCCTCTTTTAGGATAGAGCTGAAATGCTTACTTGGTATTTGGGTTTTGAGGTCTACATGGCTAAAACAGTTCTTTTCATGGCGTAGCTGAGACCAAAGTTCTCCGTTTGTTCTCGATTTAATTAATATGCTCTTGAAAACATTATGTATTTCAGAGAATACTGACAGAATTTTAATATCATAGTTAATATTTAGTAAGTTTGAACTATTACTGAATTAATTTCAGCATGTCTTCCATGCAGTAACTATACGGTAATGGAGGGTGCTCTCGTCTGTCACCTGTTAAAGCTGAATAGCAGTTGAATTTATTCTTTGTTTTTGACAGTGGTTTGTTGCTTTTTGTTTTTTCTGTTAGCCCACTTCAAATGCAAGCCATGCCATAGACTTTTGCTATGAAATTTTGAGTTGAAATGGCACTTAATAGTAGTTAATAGTTCAACTATTTATTGTTTTTCCTATACCTTGGTGCATCATGAAACATGATTGAAAATTCTGTGCTGCAGTGAAGGTTTTCATGTGACCTGAGCGTGTGTTCTTAACATTTAAGAAGTAACTTGCAGTAGTCTTCCAGGACTGAAAACTCCCTCGGACCAGCTGCTGGGTCCTGCACTTTGGCCACAATAAAACCCTCTGCAGAGCTACAGGCTGGAGGAAGACTGGCTAGAAAGCTGTCCAGTGGAAAACAGCCTTGGGGATGCTGGTCAACAGCTGGCTGAAGATGAGCCAGGTGGCCAAGAGAGTCAGTGGCATCCTGGCATGGATCAGCAGTTCTGTAGCCAATAGGACTATGAAAGTGATTCTTTCCCTGTGCTCAGTACCTTGAGTACTATGTCCACTTCTGGGCCATTCAATTTAGGAAAGACATTGTGGTCCTGGGGTGTGTCCAGAGAAGGGTAATGGAGCTGGTAAAGTGTATGGAGCGGCTGCAGCACCTCAGCCTGGAGAAAAGGAGTCTCGAGAGAGATCTTATTGGCCTCTACAACTGCCTGAAAGAAGCATGTAGCCAGGCAGAGTTCAGTCTCTTCTGCCAGGCAACCTGTGACAGTATGAGAGGATATAATCTTAAATTTCCCTTTAGTCTACAGGACAGCTTTAGCTTGGACATTAGGGGAAAATTTTTCCCAGAAAGGGTGGTTAGACATTGAAATGCTGCCCATGGAGGTGGTGGAATCACTGTCTCGGAAGGTGTTTAAGGAAAGACTGGGTGTTGCACTTAGTGCTGTTATTTGGTTGACGTGAGGTATTTGGTCGTATGTTGGACTCAGTAATCTCAGAGGTCGTTTCCAACCTATTTGATTCTGTGATTTGCTGATTTTGAATGTTAATGCTTATGCTTGTAGCTAATTGCATGGCATCTCTGGTAACTGTTCCATATTCTCTTTGCATCACTTGTTTTCATATGTGAGAACATAATGAATAGGTATTCCACAACTTACATTGTGCAAGGTAATTTTACAGTGAAAGAAATATTATTTTCTTATAGACTACTAAGGATTATTTTACTTGTGTTTCATATTTGAGTTCTCTTGATAAAAGAACAGTATTACTGTATTTTTATATTGCTGTATTATTTTTGTTTCATACATTATCACACTTTGACAGCACTGAAGTATATATTAAATACTAAACATAAATCAAAACTGTGAAAACTTGTTTATGGTAGCCACTTAACTGTGAGGAAAAATACACATGTGTTTGGAATATCAATTCCTTTGATATTAGATTTGTTGCAAATAGGTTTTCCTAAATATATTGTGTAAATTATACTCAAGAATTCATTGTGTTAATTAAACTTTATATTATGATTGTATCTCTGGTTTAAATCTTGCTGTAACCCTCTTCAGTTTCCTTAAAGGAGACATGTTTATTGTCCATAATGAATTGGAAGATGGCTGGATGTGGGTTACAAACCTACGGACAGATGAACAAGGTCTTATTGTGGAAGACCTGGTAGAAGAAGTGGTAAGTAATTTTTATATTCAGATTTCCTAAATGAATGGGATTTTTTGATAAAACAATATTGAACAAGACTTAGTGAAGTCTTAATTTAGTGAAATTTTAGTCTTAAATTAGTGAAATTTATTTGCCTGTTTTCTAATTATGCATTTTTCTAAACTAATAAATTTATCTAGTAGTTCTAAAATACTAAAACAAACCTTTAAGCCTAATTCATTATCAAAAAATGTTTATTCATATGTTGTCCAAAGATAAGTACAAATGAATGGTACTGTAAATTTCCTAGGCATTTCCCTAAAACCCGCTGTCCTGGTGAAGAATCATTAAGTTGCATTTTGTTATTGGAATTGCCGTGAAATGTTCATTAAATTAACAGAATATAATTGTGCATTGTTGTAGGTCTTTCTCTTTATTCAAGGATGAAATTTGGTTTAAAAATTTATTGGTGAGAAAAAAAAATTGATTTTTTGTAATATCTTCTTACACAGTCCATATTTTGCTAATAGCAAGGTTACTGGAGATGCTTCTCATAGATGGCCTGTGTCAGGATGTGAATAGCTAAACTGAAGTGGCAGTACTAGACTGTTGATCTGTGGACTGATAGGTCTGTGGCAGTTTAACCTTAGGAAGGCTGAGCAGGTTGAAAGTTTCTAACAAGTTACCACCTCTAAAGCACCTAGATCATAACTAAAGTAATCATCAGAAATAACATTTTTGTTGAATTTTCACCTAATGAATGAAGAGGAAAATTTTTCATAGGGCTGCAGTAAGCCCTTTAGTTAAAAAATGCCTCAGACTTCTAAATGTCTATTTTTTTTTCCTACGGAAGGCCTTAACTTACAATTTTTTTTTTAAAATTGAGTTGTACTGTTGTCATTTACTTGATATGTTAATTTTCTCATAGGGAAGAGAAGAAGATCCCCATGAAGGCAAAATGTAAGGATTTTTGTTTTGTTGTTTAAAAGGAATTATAACTGTTTGTAAACTTCCACTATGAGATTTCTGAGATTTTGAGAAAGTGGCCAAAGACATTTATTTTTTAATCTCAAGATATATACTAACTGCTGCAGATCCAGGGATAATTAACATTATCCCTGTTATTAAAAAATCCTGTGATAGGTATGTCTGTTGCTAATGGGTATTGCAGTGCTGAAATCTTAGATGAGGCTATGTATGACCACTTTCAGCTAAAATGTGCACAGTGGAGTATTTCTTGAACAGTTGCCTTGGAGATACAACTCTGTAAATACTCTAAATACTGTACCAGAGTGCTATTACAACAGGGTCTCAGTTTGCCTCATGGGCAGGAGTGTTGATCTTCTGGAGTGTAGGAGGGCTCTGCAGAGGAATCTGGAGAGGCTGGGTCAGTGAGGCCAGTGGTATGAGATCCCACAAGGCCAAGCAATGGTTCCTGCCCTTGGCTCACAGCAATCCCTGCAGTGCTACAGGCTGGGGCAGTGGCTGGAAAGCTGCTCAGCAGAAAACACCTGCTCAGCATTGGCTGAACATGAGCCAGTGTGGGACCAGGGGACAAAGTAGGCCAATGACATCCTGGCCTGGGTCAGCAATAGTGTGCACTAGAGCAGTGACTGTCCCCCTGTACTCATGACTGGTGAGGCCACTCTTCCGAGTTCTGGGTTCAGTTTTGGGCTCTCACAGCAAGAAAGGTGCTGACATGATGAGGTGCTGCAGTGAGTCCAGGGAAGGGAAATGGAGCTGGGGAAGGGTGTGGAGTACAAGTCTGATGAGAAGCAGCTGAGGTAGCTGGTGGGGCTCAGCCTGGAGAAAACGAGGCTCAGGGAGAATCTCATTGCTCTCTACAGATGGCTGAAGGGAGGGTTGTAGCCAGAAGAGAGGTCTCTTCTCCCAGGTAACAAGTGATAGGACATTCACAAGTGAAGATGAGTGGCAGATAGTTGTGAAAAATGTCTAGTGCCTTGATGACTTAATCTGATGTCCTCACTTGTTTGTCATATTGGTGCTTGCTGGTTTTTTGCTATTTCCCACTTTCCAGGAGGCTGGTGGCAGAAGGAGGCATTTCGGTGGTCTATTTGGTTTACTATGTTCTGCTAGTAAATTTGGCAGTATGTATGTCTTCTAAAGTGGAAATTTTCTATTTGGAAGGTAGCCTGTAGGAGATAACCTGGAGCTTTGATTCTGTCCTTCAGCAGTTATCTTTCAGAGGAATCCTTAAATTAGTATCTGAAGGTAGTAGAGAAAGAGTTAGAAACTGGGATCTTTTCTCATAGATAAAAGCACCATATCTTTAGCTTTCCTTTAAATGCAAATTATTAAGTTGTAGCGTGTCAGGCTTTTCTGAATAGTGCTAAGTATCAGGCTGAGACTAGGCAGAGGCTGTGAGCTTTTGTGTGGTACTGCTTGATGACGCAGGACTCTGGGAAAGACCAAGATGTGAGATCAAAGCAGTTTGTATTCATTAATCTAACAAAGCTAGATTTTGTTTCCACAGCTCTGGCAAATTTGAGTTTGAGGTTTTCTGTATGTGTTTAACTTCTTGTTTGAGCTTTAGATTTCATGATTCTAGTACATTGCTGTATGACTTCAAATAATGCCTATCAAATTATCTACTTTTTGGACAATTCATATCAATCTCTAAACAGAATTGTATTTGAACATCAGCTCCAAATGTTGGATATTTTTACTGAGAGTAATTTATTTATATACCTATGAATGTTAGTCTTTTCATGCTATTGGTAGAAGAGAATCATTAAGTAGCATATACATTGATATATTGGGTCTTTTTAAATAAAGATTAATTCATAGGTGCCAGAGCCTTGGATGTCACCACAACAAAAAAAAGAGAGCTGGTAGTCTTGCTTTCTAATTTTTCTCTTCATCTCTGTTAAGATGGTTCCATGGGAAGATCTCCAAACAAGAAGCCTACAATTTGCTGATGACAGGTACATGTATTTCTGTTGTGAAACATAGTGATAGGCACAAAGTGATCCTATTAATATTAAACCGTGGCAAAACTTCCTTTTATGTCTGAACGTACGACTGTTTTAGATTCCTCTGCCCCTCTGGGTGCTCTCTCAGTAGAATACTACACTGGAAGAAAACTTTAGGAACTGTCAATACTGAATATGTTCTCAAGTAAAGTTAATGTAATATTTTTTTTCTTTTATTAATTTTAAAATTATTATATATGGACTCAATTAGTTCACTTTTATAAGGCAAATATTTCTTTAAATGAAAACAGTACTTCTGACCCATATTGTTTAATACCGTCCTTTAAATACTGGGACAAAGATTGTGGTTTTTTGAAAGTGTTATCAAACTTTTTTTGTGCGCTGTTCTGAAGAGATGGTGAAGATATGGCTTGGTTGCAGGCTACAGCTGAACCATTTTTCATTAATTTTGGTGGTTTAGTACTAGTTCTTCTAGTTTGAGATCACTACTGAAATTTACCTTTGTAGGGTTTGTATTTCTTCAAGTGTGCTGTCCTTCCTAGTTTATGTAGAAATAGATTTAGTAAGGGTTTACATATATCACTAAGAAAAATAACACTATTATGATGTCTTTTCAGTTGGTCAGGTGTGCAGTTTTCTTGTGAGGCCTTCAGATAATACCCCTGGTGATTATTCACTTTATTTCCGGACCAGTGAAAATATTCAGCGTTTTAAAATATGTCCAACATCAAACAATCAGTTTATGATGGGAGGCAGATACTATAATAGGTGAGTTCTTGTGGCAGAAGGAATTGTGCATATCCTATGCTTGTATAACTTGTTCCTGATAATTATTTACTGCTATGATTTTAAGACTGTAGTTTCCTTTATATTAAATATTTCCCCTAGTTTCCTTGGTAGTTATTCTAACTGAGAAAATTCTCACAGCTTAAATAGTCTAAGTGTAACTTGTTTCTCTTGAAGTATTTGTGCTGCTTCTGCCAACCAGTTGCTTCACTCTGTAAATTGTGGTTTGAATGGATCGTGTGGCTCCATAAATTGTGTATCTCTAAGAGATTACTCTATTTGAAGCAGCTTGGAAGCATCTCCCATGTGTTCTTGTCTGTTTGTAAAGGGGAAGATAATGTAGTAATTTTATCTGAGACAATCAACAGAGTTTCCAAATAATAGAAATAGGTATTTACAAGAAAGGGGAAAAACACCTTCATTGTTGGAAAAAGTTACTAAATTGCATTGAAATATCTACACGGTACTTGGAACGGAAATACAGATCAGTTCATTTAGAATGAACAAACCTAAGATGCATTTCTTTTACCATTTGTGCAAAAATAGAGCAATTTGTATAAAAAGAAAGAGAAATAATGAGGTGTTTCCCCTTTTGTGGGAGAAACTATCAGTACACACCCATCTTTGATTGTATTTTTTTAGAGTTGTTCTACCCAGAAGACTTCTCAGTAGTGAAAACTCACTTTCTTCCTTAAACAGAGGTCATTGCCTGCCTTAAAAAATCAGCATTTTTCCAGTCCTGCTCACCCTAGGACCTAGGGCATTATTACCCGCACAGAGAATTTCTGTCACTTCCAGCTTGGCTTCTGATTGGGTAGAGATTCAGCAGCTAAGCTGTGTCTGAGAAAATGTCAAGGCCTCCTCACTAAGTTAAGTGGTCTTTTTCATATGACTTCACTCACATGATGATGTGGGGCTAAACAATTGGATCCTTATGAATCTGTGCCCATTTCACACCCAGGCTGCTTGAATACCTTTTTCATTAATCAGTCTGGCCTCCAGCCATCCTCAGTGAAAACCAGGCTATCAGCAGGGTTAGGCTTCCATGAAGGTGAATGCTGATTTCCAGTTGCATGGCTTATTATGTGGATGATAGGCCAAGAGCCCCCCACCCTTGGTGATATCAAATTAATCATCAATTTATCAGAACTCTTACTAGTCTCAGATGGATTTATAGCATTAAATAGTACGCTTCCAGAAAGTTACTATATTGTTACTGCTTCAGATTACTTTTTAATATGGTGTTGGATTCATTTGGGGTGTAGATTACATTTGTCTGAAAAGAGATTCTATGCAGCTGAACAGAATGCAAGATTTCAAAGTAAAGCAGCAATAAATTACGGCAGAGTGCTTGAAGAATATTTTTTAGTATTTTGGTATGTAGTTCCCAGACCTCTTCCTCAGTCTGAAAGAAAATCTTTGTTTTTGTTGTGTGTTTGGGAGAATTATCACTATACTCTTAAATTTACATTCAGTTCAACTTACTGTGTGTATCAGGTTGGTAATTAGTTGGAAGTTCAAACATGTAATGAAGAATGCAGCCCTGAGGTGCTCTATCAGGGCTTATCCTAGTCTATATGTTACTCTAACTACAGAATGAGTTTTTAAATGGAACCGAGTTTATTCCTCAGCCTGTATTACAAAATTGCAGAAATTTTGCAGGCACCTGCTTCTTACATTGAGGAAATCCTAATGGCATTTTTATTCAAGGAGGCAGATGGTGCATTGAAGGTCAAGGTATTCCTGATTGGATGAGTGAGAAAATTCATACAATGCTGTTTCATTGATGAGAAAAAGTTGGTAGTAGCTATTCAACCTGTGAAGTATAATGACCAAGTCATTATTTCTTGTAGTGTGTCACAGTTGAAATTCTTATGTAGAAAACAGCATATGCAGACAGCATCTCAGAAAAAATTGAAATTAATTACTTGATTTCATTAGAACTGGAAGAAACATTCATCTCATTTTTGGTGCCTGAAAAATAAAAATACTTGTGGGAAGGTCATTTTATCAAGTTTGTGCTAGTTCATTGCTTCAGAATGAAATAGAAAAGCCAACCAAAATGCCTTGATACAGCCTTATTTAGAAGTTTTTGAGATTTTTTATAGTATCAGCTATTGTTCCTGCATTGCACACATGCCTTATTTGTGTCTTTGCAAACATAACTGAGTATGCATGAATTGAGAAGATGTGCTGAGTATATTTTTATCTACATAATTACTTAGCTTTTTCTAGGTTGATACTTTGCATGTAAATTATTAATTTCTGTTGATATCCCTGTTGTATACGTGTAAGTGTAAACTTACACTTTATTACAGTGTAAGTTCCAGTAGTGCAAAAATAAATTAGAGTAACTGAATTGCCTTGAATTTCACCTTGTATCTGTCACTGCTTCTCTCCTGAGCCTTCCAAGTGCAATTGCAGTCTGAATTGGGTAATTAGAATGAATGCTTCCCTGTAGAGAGGAGTTCCAAAAGGATAGCTCAGTGATATCTAGTGATAATCTGTATAAGCCCTCCTACAAACCTTTTCTGTTTTCTCTTCCTGTCCTCCTAAAAAGAGATTGTGCTTCACTCAGAGTATGTCCCGTTCCACTTAGCTAATTACTGTAGGACTTACTTGGAAAATTATTGCCAATGGAATAGCAATTTTCAGCCTGGTTGGAAAGTAGGTAATGCACATGTACTACCTGAAGGTGGAAAGTGCAGTGTCCTCATTTGACATTTTAAGCAAGTCATTAAAATATTTTGCAGAGTTTAGGATTAATACATTCTGAATACAGTTTTGTGAACTTTCTTGACTTCAGTTTATTAGTAAATCCTCATTCCTGCAAATAAGATTGTGATGATTAGCACCTAATTTTATTAAAACTTTGAGGGAAAGTTTTCTGTGGTTTCATGGAAAAGCAGATTCTCAAACAGTGGAAAAATGAATGTGTTTAACATTTCAATATTCTTTTTCTTACTGGAACAGTATTGCTGACATCATTGAGCACTACAGAAAAGAACAGATTGTTGAAGGATATTACTTAAAAGATCCTGTTCCAATGCAGGTATGATTTCATCTCTGAGCCTTTGATGTTGAAGTCACAGACTGAATCATTATCAAATCAATTTATGTTCTAAATTACAGCTGAGATACCAATGGTAGTTAAGCAACATCATCTTGAGTAGTCAGTCATCAACAGTTTCAATGTTTTCAGCTCATCTGTTTCTTTTGTTTTATTTTCAAATACATACACTTACTGAAGACTGGCTTGTAGTCAACAGAAAGTATGGTAAGTTCTGTCTCTGCTGTGAGGTGTTCAGCCTCTGCTCTGTGCCCCTAGCTCTGTTCCTGGGCTCAAGCTTTGATTTAGTCTCATGTTAAGGGGAACCAGGCTGCCTTTCTCTCTTCTGTGTCTGAGGTTTTTCCCCTGTCACAGGAAGCCTGTACACACTGAAAAGCTTCAGGGATAATTGCACAGCTTGGGACATCAGCACTTGTTCTGAAGCACATTTGTCCCATAGCAGAAGTTGATTCTAAGAGCTCACCAGTAATAAACACACCACATAATTTAGCTTTTCATGAGCTTATAGCTAGTTGTAAAATTTACATGCCTATTTTTTTCTTTTTCTGTTTCCAAGCTTCCCTGTTTCAATGGAAATCAGAAATTTTCTCCTCCCTGAAGAGAGTTGCAGTCATTTCTTACCTCTGTGTGGCATCTTTCTTATTAATATGAGAGCATTTCCTCTGTTCACCAAGCTAAGCACACAGAAGCTGATAGTGGCTCTGTAATATTTTCATGATTGCCTTGCTGCTACCAGTTTTGGTGTGAACTCACCTTTCTTGAAGATGTACCAGAACAATTTAGAGTTTATTCCCTCCAATTTATTCTCTTCCCCTCTGGAAAACACTTAATGAATATACATGTAATTTTCTGTGGTGGGTTGACCCTGGTGAGCTGCTAAGGACCTGCACCTTTGTTTGCTGTTTCCCTATTCCTGTGGAATGGGGCAAAAGCAAAAAAAATCCTGGCTTGAGATAAATACTGTTTTATAAGCAGAGGAAGGGAATCACTCAGCACCTCTCACAAATAGACTGATGCCCAGCTGCTCTCTGAGACCTCCCTGTGCCCACATGCTTACTGCTGGTCATGATAATACATGTCAGGGAAAATATCTGTCAGATCAATTGTCATCATCTGTGCCAGCTGTCTGTGCTCCTGGTATCTTGTCCACCAAGCCTCCTCACTGAGGATGGGGACAGAGTGGGAAATGGAGAAGGTCTTGAGGCTATGCAGGTGCTGATCAAGAAGAGCCAGAGCACTGATGTGTTACAAATGCTATTTTAGTCACAAACCCAAAATACAGCACCTTAGGGGCTACCATGGCAGAAGTTTTCATCCTTGTGAGGCCATTATGTTGGCATAGCAAACAGTATCACAGCCCAGTCCTCCAATGAGTGACTCAGCTATTCATGTCTCATTTTCTGTAGGTACCAACAGGTGCAGCTGCTGTCTTGCACTAGGAGATGTGTATCTTGTTATTGCAGTCTTTCCTATACTGCTAACTGTTGGTGCTTGGTGCTTCCCCATTGTTGCCTCCTGTTACCTTGTGCTCAGTAATGTGATTAGGTCAGAAAGCAAATAGGAATTCTGAGACTACTCCTTGAAAAACTTGTTAGTAACTTCATACTCCATCACTCCTCTTTAATCATGGCAGTAAGTCTTTATTTTAGGTTTTCATATACACAGAACTTAGTTTCTATATTAATAAACTCTGCATTGACTCATTTTCTGTGTGAGAATATTTCAGATTCTTTTAACCTAGCCAGATACACTTGTGATTTCATTAAAAAATTTAGTTCTCAGTGGTGCAGTTTATGTTCAGCTTTGTGTTACCTCCTTTCCGTATAATACTGTGCTCTGTGGTTTTGAGGGGAAAAAATAATTCAAAAGTTTTGCATCATTTTAGGGTCAATCTGACAAAATTCCCGTGTCTAATATTATATTTGCTTAAAAATATTTGTCACTAGATCTCTTGTTTTGTGTACTGTTCCTTGTACTGTACTTGTGTTACGGACATTATCTTGACAGATAATTGTTATGTTACATTATCATTTCATAACATGTGGATATAGCTTCCATTGTAGGTCCTGCAGTTTCTCTTAGTATTACCAAATTACGTTTCATCTGTAGTTGTTTTGAATAAAATCATTATTCTTGCAGATATATGCACAGGAAGTAAGGTAGAATATTATATAAGAGCCAGTTCATATGTCTCTTTTCGTATCAGCGATGTCCTTACAACTTTATAGGCTTGCTTTTCATGTTTTTTTATGGCTAAAGATTTGTTGATCTGCTTACTTAGTAAGGTCAGACCTGGCTTGGGTTTTTGTAATATTTATTACTTGCATTTCTAGATGGTACCATTTTTTGTGTGAATTTATTTGTTGTTGTTGTTGTTTCCTGTTTCTGCTTTCTTCTCTTGTCTTGAGTTCTGCTCAGTTGCAACATGTGAGTTCTAATGAGTTCTAATGAGATTAATGAGGGACTGTGCCACTTTGAGTCAGTTTTAATTATGATCTGTACCATTCTTATTGCTTCAGAATTTATCCATGATTACCCAGGCCTATGAGCTTTGGTAGAAGACAGAAGCTAGATAAATCTTCAAAGACTGGCATAAATTTTAACACTGTGAAATCACAGTGAAAGATCATGTTTTTTATTTTAACATGAAAATGACTTGCTTAGTAGAAGTTGGTCTGTATTGAAAACTCCTGTTTTCTTTCAGCTTTGGAAATACGGGAAGAATTATAGTACATTTCTAGCAAAGTGTATTGTATGGTAAATGAATGCTTTAGTAAAATGCGTGAGAGAACAATAGCAGTGATAGCATTCAGTAAGATGATCCTGATCGCAATTTCATAGGATGCATTTTTTAATGGCAATTTCTGAGCTTAAAGTATGTTTTTCTGACATGTTTTCTAGCACCAAGAACAAGTGCTTAATGATACAGTGGATGGAAAAGAAATCTACAATACAATTCGTCGGAAAACAAAGGATGCTTTTTATAAAAATATTGTCAAAAAAGGTTATCTTCTGAAAAAAAGTGAGTTATGTTTGCTTCTTATTTTTTTTGAAGGAAGAGAAAAAGCGGGTAAGGATCACAGAATCATACTGTATCTTAAATTGGAAGTGAGTCATAAAGATCATGCTCCTCACAGGTCTGTGGAATGCTAAACCACGTGACTAAGAGCATCATCTAGATGCTCCTTTAAACCCTGACAGGCTGTGAGCATTTCCTGTGTATCCTGTTCCAAGGACCAGCCACCTCCATAGTGAAGAACCTTTTCCTAAGATCTAATCTGAACTTTCCCTGATTCAGCTGGGTTCCATTTCCTCATGCCTGATGTTGGTCACTAGAGAGCAGAGATGAGCACCTCCTAGCTGAATTTAGTGAGTTTACTGGTACTAGAAAGAGCAATATTGAAGTGGGCAAAAGGTTCTAGAAAGTGTGTAAGGAGTATGAAAGATCTTTTTCCTTAAGCAGTAGATAAAGAGAACAGTGTGATACATGAAATTACATGCAGCATGAACATTTTGGTTGGCAGTTCTGAAAAAATCAGGACAAAAACTAGGCATCCTTGTCAAAGGTATTCAAAATCGTGAAACTAAATATATTTTCATGAAGTGTACTTAATATGGAACTCACTAAGTTCTAGCTGATAGAGGTTTGAGAGAGCTAGAATACGGTAAATCTGTACATTCACTGCAGAGAACAGCTGGTTTAATTTTATTATTCCAAGTGAGGTTGTATGTTTTCAATCTTAAATTTAAAATGCAGTCTGCTGTACAAAGGTTACAGTGACTTCTTAGGGTTCTAACGCTGACACAACATTACGTATTACATTACATTACAATAAGCACATTAAAAGGTGACAGTTTGACTTATTTCAGTGTAACCTTCAGTATTACCATGAAGCATTTCCATTGAACAAGTCTTTGAAGTTTTGAGGAAGCTAGTGCCTTGCTGAGTGTTATATTTCTACTTTCTGAAAAAATCAACATTAATGGACACAGAACAGTATCAATAACAAAATTTCTGCAAATGACAAGAAGGATAAGTGACAGATGGTTATCTGGATAGTGACCAAAAGCAAGAAAGAAGGTATGAGTTTACATGTAGCATAATACAAAAATTAAAAAATTCCAAACTACCCCAAACTATATGGTCTGAACAGAGCAAGGGAAGCATCTCATTTGTTGAGACAGAGAATGCTTATTCTGAGAGGTATAGAGAGATGTTGTGAACTAAGGAATGAAGTGAGAATGACTTGGAAAAATTAGATTAAAAGAGGCAAATTGGAGTACTGTTGTAGAGAGATGTACATAGTGTATATGGAATAAATGCAATAAAATCACTTTTCCATCTAGGAGTTGTAGTATAATAAATGAGTGTTACATGTGTATTTTGAAAATAGTGTTGCTACTAGTTTATTGAGGCCCCAGTGGATTTATGATGATTAAAGTATAAAATAAAGGCTGAAAGTTTTTCTAAATGGTACTCTGATTTAAGCATTAATTTGTTGCAGAATGCTCCTAATCCATTGTAATTCAAAGAACTGTTCTCTGCAGCAAGTGGAACCAGCCAGATTCTTACATACGGATGTGCTTGCAGGTTGATTCTGATTTAAGTTTACATATATTTCCATTTCTGTTCTTCTGCTATATGTTTTAAGGTATTATAATGCAATCTGTTAAACATCAATCGGAGTTTATGAGTAACTTTCTAATGTCTAGAGTCCATTTCTTAAAAAAAGTCTAATGAATGGGTCCACACTGTCACTATTTGCAATATGTGTAGATACAGGTGTAACACTGAGAAGAGATTACTGTTGGGGCAGCTCATATGCACTTGCATAATGCTGTTCAAAGCACTGAAGATGTTTGAAGAACCTTTTGCAACTCTACCTGCATCTGTGAAGAGGATTTGGTTTTAGTCACATGTTGTATAAAATAGAATGTGTATACTGATGTTATAACTCAAGTGTGATTATCTGTACATTGTTCTTCTCTTCAGAATTTGACAGAAGCTTTACTGCCCTCTTCTGTTTTCTTAATTTACAAAATTGACATGTTGGTAACTGTTTGCTTGATTCTTGTACAGGTAAAGGAAAGAGATGGAAAAACTTGTACTTTATATTAGAGGGAAATGATGCCCAGCTTATTTATTTTGAAAGTGAAAAACGTGCCACAAAACCCAAAGGACTAATAGACCTTAGTGTGTGTTCTGTCTATGGAGTACATGACAGTTTATTTGGCAGGTAGGACATCAGCTTTTTTCAATATAAAGAATTTTTGTAAGTTCTAAAAGTTCTGCATTGTTCTGATAGGTATTTGAAAGCTAACTTGGTTAGAAGTCTGTCGGTGCTTTTCTGTTTAAAAATGAGTATTTTGTATTATACTAATTCATGTAAGTAAACATCCTCAGAGATTGTTTTTGCACAATTACTATACTCAGTTACTTACACATCAAATCTTACTGTAATATTTTGATATTCAAAATATGTTGACAAGGGACGTGATTATCAGCAAGAAAGTTGAGAATCAGAAGTCTTTTAGATATTACTAGAAATAAAGAAGAGAGTTTATATATTTTTCATTGGTAGTTATAAAAACAACTTCACTGGCCTGTATTACAGTGTTTTATAGAATAAATGACTACATCTATTTATATAATAAATGATAGAAGTTAGAAATTCTGGTTATCCTAAGGATCTTAATATTTATTGAAAAATTATATATAGTCAACTTCTAGTTATTTTGTGAAAAAACTTAGAGACAGATGTTTAAAATTAGTGGCATGTCTTGATCTGCAAAGACTGATGCTTTGCTCTGTCTGTTTGGGGGTTTTTAAAATATTTATAATAATTTAGAAGAAAACCTCCAACAACTAACCACTGGAATGAGGAGCACAGATATAGATAAAGATTATTAAAAAACATTACTGAAATGTTCCCTATGTAGTTGACAATTAGGCCAAAAGCTTTGGTATATATTGTAATCAATAAATATTCCGTTTTTTTCTCTTAAACGGCTTTTAAGAAACCCTGTTTTGTGGGTTGGAGCATAGTTGGGTGCTAGGTGGTATTTACAGATGTGTAGGAGGACATGCATGGCTGCTGCAGCTTAGGAGGCTGTTAGTGAGGAGCTGCGGCCGAGACAGAGTTCCTCCTGCACTTCAAGTGTCTGGTAAAAAGCTGCCATTTCCTCAGGAGTACAGTGAAGTCTGTACTTGTGTGGCATTTAAGGTCATGGAGGTTTGTGTTACTTACACTCGAATGTTTTGTGTATGATCTAGTACACATTTCACTGATCATGAGAGCTGTGGGGCACGTTCATATAGGGGAGTTCTTAGGTTAATACTGTTTCCCGAAACAAAAATCCTTACTGTGTGATTAACTGGTTGTGAAATAATGCTGAACCTCTGCTGCTTTTAAACTGTCTAGGAATAATCTTTGTTGACAAGTTCTTTCAGATAGCTGATTTTTTGCTGTGACTGTAAGCCAGGAGATATGCCTGTTTAGTACACACCATTCTAAAAATGTGTCAATATTCTGAAGCAGGCTGCATGTACTGTAGCTTTCTTGAAATGACATGATACATTCAAAAACAAAATGCAGTTTCTGAAGATCTGAGAAATCTTGTTGGAGTTCTTCCTCTTTCCATGTGATGGTAATATGTAGATCAACAAAAATCAATGCAGTTGTTCAGTGCACCTAACAGACAGCAGAACAAACAGCAGAAAACTTAGTTCAGTGTAAACTTTGTTTTGACACAGATGTAGTGAAGGTGTCTGCTAAAACGTGAAGATGAATTAAACTTAATTTTTGTTGTTTTTTATTTTTAAGGCCAAACTGTTTTCAGATAGTAGTTCAGCACTTTAGTGAAGAGCATTACATCTTCTACTTTGCAGGCGAAACTCCAGAACAGGCGCAGGTGAGAGCTTTTATTTGCTAAATGTAAAAACAGTAATTTTTTATCTTGTGTTGTTCAGTGATGTTGCCCTTCTGAAACAGGAAGCAAATGTATCACAAATACTTATTAGTTATATAGTAGTTTAGTTGTTATATGTTTTAGTAGTTGTATAGCAGGTGTTAAATTGGACTAGTAGCAGATCTGAGGGGAAAGGTTATACAGCACCTGTATTACCTGATCTTCAGAGTTTCAGTTCTGACAAATTCCAGTCAGGTCCCATGAACAGAACTTCCATTATTTTCTGTTTCTGGAGAACATACATATTTTTTGACATAGTTCAATTCAGAAGAAAAAATTTACTCTCCAGGTATTTTTCATGTTACAGAACACAGCATAGTAAGTGAAAATTTTACTTCAGAGTGAAATAAATTAAATGCTAATGCATGTGTGTGTGCCCAGCGACCAAAGTGCATTGAACTGCCTGTTCCAGTTATTTACTGTGTATAGAAACTGGTAGTCATGCATAGTCTTTGGCCCTGATGGTGCACAGTTCTGGCTTTATATAGTATCTTTAGTTACTAGCTGTCTTAACAGTTATGTGCACTGATTAAGAATTGTGGGATAGAAGCCTATTTCTGGGAAGTTATTTTGCTAGCAGATTGTATCTAAAATGACACAGAATTCATATTTGTTAAGTTTTAAGCTCTGCAAGTTCACAGCTCTGATGTATACGCTGCATTAGAAGTTAAGCTTTGCAGTTTGAGGTTACTTGAGTGGAATTAAAGCATTTTAGAGCATTCATAACAGACTATATTCACCAGAGCAAGAAGTCTATATAAATATAGTAATTTTTCATGTGCTGTATATAAAGGAAAGCACAGATTTTCTTGTTAAATTAATGCAAGTTGTTAAATTTGGAGAGATGGCATAAGAATGATGTAGTGACATTTGTCATACAACTGTCAGTGTATGTACTGTCACTTGTCAGTTTATATATATATATGTCAGTGCATATATATACATGTCAGTGCTATATTGTAATTGAGAATACATAAATTAAATTCCATGCTTCTTAATTAATCTTTGTCATATCTGTAAAATCTTTTGTTTTCTAAAAAGTAAAAGAATTGAGAATGTGTAGAAGATAGAATACCCTGTTCTGTTTCCTGAACATTTGGTTAAATTTGCTTTTGGTTTTGAAACTGCTTAACAAGCTATTCACTGCGTTTATACAGAGCACTGTTGTTTCAGGTTTCTTTATAATATGGCTTTGGGTCAGAAAAGTCTACAAATATTTCTCTTTTGAGAAAACTCAGCTTTCTTTACTTTCTAGCATTTCATAAAAAAATAAAAAAGTTGGTGGGGTTTAACTGAAAGCTTTTCCGTAGAAGGATGTGCAAGCTGAAGCCTAACTCACATCTGAGAACAGATGCAGTATATATTCCTGTATTTTTAAAATGTGGAGGATATTGTGAAGAATGGTTGAAGCAGTATTGTGGGAGTTCTCATGACATTGTTAAATTATACTTAGAGAGTACATGGCATATCTTTGAGATACTGACTGAAGAGAAGACTGTTGCTCAAAACCTAAATTTTGTCCTTTGCAAGAAATGTACAGGGTTTAATGGTAAAAGTATTCTCCATTCTCCAGTAACTAGAGTTACTGGAGTAGTAACTAGTACTAGAGTAACTAGAGAACTAGAATGCTGTATCTTCCACCTTCCAAAGACAAGCTGGAGAATGTTGAATATATGTGCTATGTTTCTCTGTTAATTGTTCAGTTCTTGTTCGAAGTATAGTGTTACAGCTGCCATACAGGAGTACTGGAGAGAATAATCAGACCAGTTTGGCTTGTTAAATGCAATTTTCTCAGAAGTAAACAAGTTTTACTTAATTTTACATACAATTTGCAATTTCTTGTAGTACCGCTACACTGGAAAATTGGCAAAGGCCACACTGTATATCCATTAGTAATGCTTGATAATTCTAAAAGAAAAAATGGTTCAGATTTGCAAATTTTTTATGAGATTTTGCTTAGTAAAGATAATAAATTTGCTTTAATATTCAGAGTTTTGTACTGTGGAATTACAGAAAACTTAGGTTTTGCCAACCTAAAGTGAAAATTCAGCTACTTTTTTGCAGAACATGTCCATTCCACTGCAAGAAGCTGTATCTGACTTTGTTTCATTACATTCTTCTGCATCCTTCTCTCTTAGGACTGGATGAAAGCTCTGCAAGTGTTTTGCAGTTTAAGAAAAACCAGTCCAGGAACATCAAATAAACGTCTGCGACAGGTGAAGCTGATATTATGGGGTTGGAGGTGCATGTGAGGGAGGAATATTTTGTCTCCTCTGTGCAAAATGATATTCATAGGTCTCAGAATTTTCCTTTCAACAGTAGCAAATCCTGAATAAAAGTCTAAAGATGTCAGCAGCTTTTCGAATATGCCTGTCCTGGTTTAGGGGAAATTTGGGAGAAAACCTCCAAATGGGGTCCCTCCAGAAAGCAAATTCAAGCAGCCCCTCCCTCAGCTGGTTCAGGAAAAGATTTCCTTAGAGAAAACTGGAAATTGAATAACATTAAACAATAGAACCTCTTGCTGTTTGATGAAATGGCAAATCCAGAAAAGTCCTTGTCATGGGGTGTAGCTCGGCTCTCTCAGGTTCTTATCAGTCCCTCCGGCACTGGAAAGTGCTGAAGCCCAGGCCCCAGTGGGCCACAGGTGTGAGCTCCTGGGGTTTGAGTTTTCAGCCCAGAGCAGGTCTGAACAGATCCAAGGAAAAAGGAAAAAAACAGTCCAGGGGACTACTCTGCCTCAGCTAGCTAAAAATTAACTAAAAGTAAAGGAGAGCTCTGTCCCGTTGTCTCTCTGTGCTGCAGACAACACCGTCCAGGAGCGGGATGCAGGGCAGTGAGGGCTCTTTCTGAACACAAAACTGCGGCGGCTTCTTCCTCCACTTTGCTCTCAGAGCTAGTCTTAAAGGTGCAGAACTTAATACATAATACAAACAAGGTGACTGGGGATACAAGCATCACAAAGTCACCCCATGACAATGCCTTACATGGCAAACTTTAAAAATTCATATGACATGTAAACAGAAAATTTTGTAAAAATTTATATGACACATACATAAAATACTCATTACTTACATCTTATTCACATATAAATACATGTTATTTAACTAATGATACTCACTTTATGTAACAAATACATACTGAGCCGTGCTTGTGTCTTAATTTCTCTTGGCCTCTTGAAAGTGCCATAAATGCCAGATTTCTTGAGAGAGAGAGAGAGGGCAGTCAATCTTAAATGGCAATGACTGTAATTATTGGAGAGTAACAGGGAAATACTTCAAGAATTCCTAATATGATTTAATCTTAGGAATGTTGAATGTAGTTATTTGTTACAGGCAGTAGAGAAGGGAATGAAATGGTGATTAAAAAGTAATAAACCACAACTGTTCGCTTGTGAACATTAAAGAAGTTTGGATACTTCTGAATAAGTGAACTAAATTAGGTGAATTTACAGATAAAGTGACAGGTGGAAGTGGGAGCTTCAGGGTGCAAAAGCTAAGCAAAAAGGGAATAATTTTCTTCAAAAAGCAAAGACAGTGCTTATCTACATAAAAGAATACAATGTAGTTGTTGCACAAGAGAATTTTACATAATCTCTTAGGAAAGCACCAAACAATTTGGCATTGTTCATGGCTCTTACTCGAAGTGCCAGTTTTCCATTTCAGTAAAATTTTCTGGGTCTGGAAAAGTTATTTGCAAATCATAATGCCTCAAAAAATATTCTAAATATTCTAAAATAAAAACCCAAGATGCCTTAAAAACATGGGTCTGGATATCTGATGTTTTCAGTAATTAAGTTATTCTTACTTGTTCCTTGTGCTTCTTAAAATGTTCCAATACCTTTGGTCTTTGCTCTTCTAATAAGGAGTTTTGTGTTCAGTATTCACATATTAACATTAAGCCTCTGCATAGAGGATTGAAAATAATTCATTCATGTGTTTTGTATTTTAGCAGCAAAAAATCAACAATTATTTTTTTTCAGGTCAGCAGTCTCATTTTGCATGTAGAAGAAGCTCACACACTCCCAGTAAAGCATTTTACAAATCCTTATTGCAACATCTACCTGAACAGTGTCCAGGTAGCAAAAACACACATCAGGGAAGGACAGAACCCTGTGTGGTCTGAAGAATTTGTCTTTGAGTAAGTCTTAATTATCTTGAATTAGTGAATTTCACTTTTAATTTATTATTAGACTCGTTTATTGTTTTACAGTACTTAAAAAAAATACTATATATGTGTTTATATAGCAGCAGCCTTTCAGACAAATTCTGCATGAGCAGAATTTTCTGTAGATACTATTTTGCTAATACAAGTGGCTGATAATGGAAACTCGGGATTGAAATGCAATTAGGAAAAGCTTAAATGCCAGCCATGTATAGTATTAATTGAGGCTCTCTGTCTTTTCTCCTAGTGATCTTTCTTCTGATATTAATAGATTTGAGATAAGTCTTAGTAACAAAACAAAGAAAAGTAAAGATCCAGATATATGTAAGTATTTTTCTGTAAAAGATGTTTATACATTACAGCAATGGATACTTTGTGTGGTTATCGTTTCTTTTGTCAAGGATTGTCACAAGAGAATTAAGTAGGTTTTTAGGTTCACCATACTGCCTATGTGTTTTTGATGTCTGGTACTGGCTTTTCATTAATGTTTTTATGATGAGAACTTCCACTGATTTTAGTCATAAAATGCACTGTAGTCCAGACCTGTATGTCTGACATAGCTCTGCTCTATGGTAACTATTGCTAGACAATGTCTGTGCTTATCAAAAAGCAAGAGCAAAGATAAATTTTCTATTCAAGTGATTTCTATAGAAATTTTATATATTAGCAGTATATCTGCTCCATAAAATGTTAAGTTCCACAGAGTCTGACTACATGGAATTTCTTTTCAGGTGTTTGTTTGCTTCCAGTGAGATAGGGAAAGGTGCAGTTCTTTATTAAAAAAATAATCTTGGCAATCTCTGAAGAAAATTACCCTTTTTCTTTTCTTTCCATTACCTCAGTATCACTTTGAATGGGAAAGGATCTGTATTTTTATTCTCATATTAGCCAGACAGATGCTTCTTTAATGTGGTTTTCTGTTCCAGCATATCAACAGCAAGTGCTGATTTACTGATTTCTGGTTTTCTGGGTTTTACTAAGATCTGTTAGGAAACCTTAGCCAAAGTAGATATTTACAACTCATTTTGAATGGTCTTGCCAGCACCTGATTCAATTTCAGATCTTTCTCCTCCTCTCACTAGAGATGTTTCTGCATGGCAGGAGGTATAAAGGTAGATTCTCTGTGACAGACTAAAGGGCTATAATTGCTATTGTGACCTTGGTCTTGAATTCATTTGAGCTGAAAAACTGATTATCTATCTACACCAAAGCCTTAGTTAGGAAAAGAATCTTAAATGGGTAGTTCTTGAGTGGGATACTTAAGTAGCTACTTTGAAGGTATTTTTGTAGTTTCTTCCTCTCTGTCCAGATTAAGGAGATGCTGGTAGTTTTGTGCATTCAGGTGATGAAGTCTTCCTCTTCTTGGTTAGGGGCAGGATTGGCTGAATTTCTTTACTGCAGTTAACTACGCTCTTACAGCATAAGCACAGTCCAGCAAAACTCTTTCATTTTGAGATAAAGATTACGCTAAGTCAACTTGAATTAACACAGACCTCTGCTTACATCCCCAGCTCTGTGAAGTACGTAAAGTTCCCTGGGGTAAAATGAGCTAAACCACATCTTCTCTGACGTCTGTTGTGTTGCACTGCCAGAATAAACCTGTAACCCTTCAAAAGCAAGACAGCCGGTTCCTTTCCTTAACCAGCCATCTTTCCTTTTCAGCCACAGATGTTACCTGTGGAATGCTATGAAGTGGCAGCTGATTATATTAATCTTGCCAGTTATTAATTGAGTTAACTTACATTTTCTGCTTGTGTTTCCTTCCATGTAAAGCAGATTGAAGGTCCAAAATTTGTTGGATTCACTGCTTTGTTTCTTTCATTATAACATGCAAAACTTATATACCAAAGTGATACATAAATGAAGGCTACCTTTTCAGTATGTAAAAATATTTCCTGAATTTTCAGATCTTTACATTGATGTTTGCCTATTATGAATGTTCCATAGCTACTTAAGAGTTTTTTAAGTATTCCAGATAGTCAGAAATTATACTAAACAGTTCAACATCAGTTCTGTTCACTATTCTAACTGTAAATTGCATAAGGACTTAAATAAATATATAATATGGCTTGAAAAATCCAAACTCCTAAAATTTATTAGTAGATTTCCATCTGCTGCTATTGGCAGTTGAATTAGTAGGTCTCAAAGGACAACACCATGAAGTGTTAAACTGGAGTGGAGATTCTGGTTTAGGTTTGCACTATGGTGATTAATTTCAAATTAATTCATGTTGAGTGAAGTCTCTTACACTATGAACAGGAAAAAAAGACTTATTACTTGAAAGTAATTTAATATAAATTAAGATAACAACTACTTTGCAGACTTCTACAGATATTTGGTATGATTTTTTTAAAAATCTAAGTCAAGTCTTATTATTTATATTATAGCTATGAAGTGCTAGTATAACCACAGAGAAAAACTAAATCATGGCTTTATGCTAGGTCCTGAATTTCATTCAGCATTCCTCGCACTGTAGTACACATGCCTTACATGTGCAAGCAAATAAGAAGAAAAGCACATTGCTTAGTTCTGGACAGAGCTTTGATGCCAGGGAGAAGTACGCAAGGAAAGTCAATTTATTGCATAGTCTAATGACATTCCATCCATGCTGGTGATAAATAGCAGGTGATGATGGATTGTTTCTCATGCTGATTGACTGATGTAAATGCATTTACTTTTATCAGTTCATCAACTCCAAAGAATATGAAATAGGCAGTAGGATTGTCCTGAATGAGGCATTATGAATATGATCTTTTTCTGTTCCAGTATCAAATTATATCCTGCTATATATTGCTACACTGGAACACTGAAAATCTGCTGGAACTGTTGACAATTTCTGCAAGGCAGATTGGTGTATTGGCTTTCCAGAAATGTAAAAAAAAAAAAACCAAAAAAAAAAAACCAAAAAAAAACCTCTTGGTTTTATGGGCTTTTTTGTTTTTCATGTGAGGAAAGTAAAAGCAAATATCTTTGTCATAGAAAGAGGGTGTTTGACCGAGAGGTGCAGACTGATAGGCTAAGTGTTAAACTAATTGTGGACTCCTCTTGGAGCATGGTGGGTGTTTCACAGGCAGTGTTGCCTCTGAA
Source organism: Pseudopodoces humilis (assembly GCF_049639895.1). Taxonomy (NCBI): domain Eukaryota; kingdom Metazoa; phylum Chordata; class Aves; order Passeriformes; family Paridae; genus Pseudopodoces; species Pseudopodoces humilis. The sequence continues at coordinate 10,161,011 of NC_142203.1, forward strand.
AGTGCCTGGGGCTTTCTTTGTGGAAAATAACCCTCAACTCAGGAGCACATGTTCCTGCTCTGGATGGGCAGGTCATTGCTTGGCAATTTCAGTGTACCATCATCACCTGTTAATGATTTGGCTATTCTTGGGCTGACTTTCATTATCTAGTCAGCAAGTGCCTGGAAGCACTTTTTAACCTAATACACATAAACTGTTACTTAGACTGAAGTTATTATAAAAGTAATATGTATGTCAGTGTTTGGGAATACCACAGGAACACTTTATTAATAAATAGGAGCAGACCCTGATGGTGGTGTCAGCCCAAGGCTGGAAAGGGAGTAGAGAATTCTAAAGATTTAACCTGTTTCTGACTGCTACCCTGTTTTACCTACTTACTTGGGTGTTACAAGGAAAGCCATGTTAATACTCATGTGGCATTTTTTACTTTATTTGTATTCATTCTTTATAGATTGCCATATATTTCTTCTTCAGTTTACAGGACACTGTTAAGCCATTGTAGAGAGAATTAATCAATTAATAGATTGATGAAAATTTTTTTGTTTACTCTTGCTTGTATTTTTTTCCTGAAATAAGATGATGTGCTGAAAATAAATTTATTTTTTTGTTCAGTAGTAGCACTGTTTGGTGGATATAATGTACCTGAACAATGCTTTTTTTTTTAAAAGTGTTTATGCGTTGCCAATTAAGCCGATTACAAAAAGGACATGCAACAGATGAATGGTTTCAACTCAGTTCCCATGTACCATTAAAGGGTATTGAACCAGGATCTTTGCGTGTTCGAGCGCGATATTCCATGGAGAAGATCATGCCAGAAGAAGAGTACAATGAGTTTAAAGAGGTATGAATTAAGTTTAACCATCGATAGTTTATTTGTCAAAACTAATTATTTTCATTGGTTGAGAGGGATCTCAGTAACACTAGTTGATGTAATCAAATAATATTTTTGAGTGACAGCTATATATATAGATATATCATATTTTTCAAAGGTGTTACATGTAAGGAGAAGCTCCTGAATGTTTTAAAATTGTTTTTCTTTCAGCTTATACTCCAGAAAGAACTACATGTAGTCTATGCCTTATCACATGTTTGTGGACAGGATAGAACACTGTTGGCTGGCATTTTACTGAAGATTTTTCTTCATGAAAAGCTTGAGTCCTTGTTGTTACGAACACTAAATGACAGGGAGATAAGCATGGAAGGTACTGCACTAAATCACACAAGTTTACTGGCATTTTGGGCAGGTGGGGAGGAAAGGGTTCTGGTGCTATCTTTTTTTTTCCTCCTCCCTCAGTTGCAGTTTTTATGTCAAAGAGTAACTATGTTCTTCCTCTCTTCTTGATGTCTCCTTTCCTCATTTTTTCAAATTTCTTTTTTCAGATGAAGCTACAACCTTGTTCCGTGCCACCACTTTAGCAAGCACACTTATGGAGCAGTATATGAAAGCCACAGCAACAAGTTTTGTTCATCACGCGCTAAAAGACTCCATATTAAAGATAATGGAGAGCAAGCAGTCCTGTGAGGTGATACCTTAAACTGTGTTTTTAAACATTTTGGTTTGTTGACACAGTAATCATTGGTTAAGTGTTGTTTACATTAAATATTAGTTGTAGAGACATTTAGTAGTTTCTTAGAACTAGACTTTGTTTACATCAGAAATACAGGAACAGAATTCATTAAGAGATTTTTTTATATATTTTTCCTGGATTTTGGCTTCAAACATTATTCACAGTAGAACTTACTAATTTTATTCAAAATTTCTTTAAATTATTTAGCAGGCATTCTAGGGGCTGTTAGTGAAGGTCCTAATCTAGGTAACTCTTGTTAAACCGAAGGTATTGTAGAAGTTAAGGTCTGAACTTAAATTGTTTTGATTGTAAAACTCCTTATCCTGAATGGTTGTTGCTGATCTTGAAATTCTTTTAAAAATTACTCTCCTAACTCCTGTGTTTCACTTCAACTTCATTGTGGAAAAGATGGGAGTCGTCAGAAATTTGGACTGAGAGAGACAAAAAAGTCACACAGATGAAATGTGAATATCCAAGCTGATAAAAGCTATATATATATATTTGGAGTTACAACTGTTGTTTCACATTTCCTGACAAGCCACTGAAACTTGAGTTTTGTAAGATACTTGTACAGCAGCAGAATATTTAATTTTCTTTGAAATAGTACTCCATGTGTAATATTCAGAAACTGTATATATAGTTCTAGATAGAAGAAGAAACCTAATCTTTCTCTGTTTTAGTTAAATCCCTCGAAGTTAGAAAAAAATGAAGATGTAAACACTAATTTGGCACATCTACTCAGTATACTTTCAGAACTGGTGGAGAAGATATTCATGGCTGCAGAGATACTGCCCCCGTAAGTTTGCACTTGACTTTCCCATTTCCATTAATTACATTGCACTTTAAAATTATGTTCTTACTGGTTTATCTTAGTGTTGCTGTATAGACACAGAGGAAAAGAGATAGGGGGAAAAGAACACTTCTAGGAATTAACAGTGTTTTACAAAAGCCTCTGGCTGGCACATTTGGTTTTATTTAAAGGAGGAGCTGCTAGACTCAAGAGATCAGGGACAAAATAGTAACAAAATAATCAATCTCATATTTTTACAAAAAGGTAGAAGACAGTCGTAGTTAGCAGACATGTATTTGTCAGTCTTTCTCCTTTGAGAAAGAGATGGAATTATTAACAGCATATTAAAAATACAGGTAGGTAGTAATAGTGATATAATAGTGATACCATGCTATGCCTGTTTTTGTCTGCTAGGGAAATGCAGAGCTTGGTTTTTTCCCCACTTCTTTCAATTGATAAAGTAACTTGTTTTCATACTTCAGATGTGAATCATAAAATAAAAAGTGGATAGTGCAGAGTTTCCTTTCATAGTGTCATTAGCTTTTAAAGTATATGAAACTCTTAATTTGATTCATTGGAGTGGCATGGAATTTTCTTTTGTGTTCATGCTGGCAAGATTAGCGTTGAAAATTGCAGTTCAGTGTATGAAGCAGTGATCAAAATTTTCTGAAATACACCACAAATGTCCTTTTGTTTTTTTAAATGGGAGAGGACTATTGCTGTGTCTTAACTTTTTTAGCTTTTTTCACCATGCATCATGTATGGAAAGAACAGATTTTGTTTAGTTAAGAGAAAAATTGAAAGATAAATCAACCGTCAAAAAGGTCTTTTTTCAAAAAGAGAATACTTCAGGAAACAATTGCAAAACATTTAATGCTCATATGAATGATCACAGAATTGCACAGAATGGGTTTTCCTTGCCATGTATAAATTTACTTTTTAAAACAAACTTGTAAAATAGAATTTTTATAAATTTGCTAACTTTAACTGGGAGTTAATTTATAAATTTAAGATTTGCCTAAATTATTAATATTTTTATATTAATTATTTTGCATCAAGTAGGAGGTTGGTCTACATCCTTTCTGACCAGCTTTTTTTATTCTTTAAGTTTAATGCAATGAGTAATTAGCTACTGTTTCTGCAGGACGTTGAGGTATATTTATGGGTGCCTACAGAAGTCTGTTCAAAACAAATGGCCAGCTAATACTACCATGAGAACCAGAGTTGTTAGGTAAGTTACTTGTCAACCTTATTCTGGAAATATTTCTTTCAAGCCTTGTTGAAGACATAACTTCAGTGTGCTTATCTATGTTTCTTTCAGTGACAAAACTGTATGAACTTACACAGGTTACTGCAGTGTTTAAAATATTTATGATGATGAAGCGCAGTGTCCCAGTTAAAGATAGAGCTTGCTGGATTATTGGTCTTAGAGCGTTGCCAGAATAAAATGATGTAGTGTAGAGGTCAGTATAGTTTTACTTAATGGTTTTAGCTTTGAATTTACAGTTCTACAGCCCAATGATGTTGAAATATTCTGGAGCTCCTCTAAAAATGTTGCTGGAGGTTACAGAACCTGGCTCTTCTGAATGCACACCAGCCACCAAAACTCCAATCTAACTGTTCAACAAATAATCTAATTATTAAACCAGGGCAATACAAAAGTTCTTTTTTTCTGTTCATTGCTAGGGCAGGTCAAACAAAAATGTTATGCAAAGCTACCATCTTGACAGTTTTTCTAAATGTGGCAGAGATTTTAAAGATATCAGAGCTACAGCTTTCCTTTTTGTGGTGTCAGGCAGTTGTATGGTTAGCAGAGGTTAATCTCCCATGCATTAAATGATCTTTCAGAGCTTTTGTCTTTGGCTTGGATTTATCATTTTGACACCAGAAACCTTATGAATGTTTCATACTGTAAAACGGCATTGCCTTCAAATGGAGACTGCTCCCATCTGAAAGCTCTTTTTACTCTGAGGGGCTAAACTGCCAGAGGCCACTAAAGGTCAGCAGTGAATTCTGTATTGGTCACTTCATTGTACAGCAATTAGCTGAAGTTGAGGTTAACCTGAGTGATGATTTTTACCTCCGGTATTAACAGGAAGACAGATTTTTCTCATGCTACTGAAGCCTATTCTGGGTTCCTGTTGAATGAATTCCTAGTTCTGCAGTTAGAACACAGGACTCTTTTTCCAGCTTATAAAATGGCAGCAATTCTTTCATGGTGGAAAGTAGCAGATCCCTTATTTTTCTACTGAAGTGTACTATCATCAGGATAATGGATCAGCTGAAGCTGACCTAAAGGTGTGTTCTGCCAAGAGAGATATTTTTGCCCATCCACTCCTGTGCTCCAGCTTACAGTGGCTTGGGAAAGTGGATGGCTGTGGGATGGATGACTTGAACAGGAGATAGTGGAGAATCCCAGGTCGGAGACCAAGGGCAGCTTGTTTTTGAGGCAAGCATGGTCTGAGATTGGCTTCATTATTACTTGGCAATTAATTTCTTCCTACATGATTTCAACAGTTCATCTTTATTGGGAAGTCAATGTGCCTCTTCTTTTAGATTTCACTGCAGTTCATAGAATCGTAGCATGATGATCTTAATTAGTATTTTTACAGAGCGAAGGCTAGTTTATTGGTGTCTGTCTCAGCAAGATCCCACATTAACTTTATTCCTGAAAGATTATGTAATTTTATATTAATCTTCTAATGGTTTTGAACAAAACACAATTTTATTTCATTTCAGTGGCTTTGTTTTTCTTCGACTGATTTGTCCTGCTATCCTGAACCCACGGATGTTTAATATCATCTCAGGTGACTATGTGCTTCAGATCAAATCTGTACTTTATGCAGCAGGAGACATGAAATCACTATAGTATCTATTGTAACAAAATAGGAAGTTTTTTTGAATGCTCTTTCAAGTCAAGTTATCCACCTAATTTGGCTGACTTCTCCTTAGGATATATACTTTTCACCCTCAAAGGCTTGATTGTGGATATCCCCAATTATATCCATTATAAATGGATATTTAATTATTAAATATATAATTTATAATATATAATATAATTAATAATTATAAAGTCCAAAAATACATCCATTGTGATATTTAATAATAAAATTTGAGTCAAGTCTAGCATGGTTAAATGTATTTTAGCAGTGTGAAAACTTCAATTATGGGAACTTCAGATGTCGCTTTCAATACAGAGCAATGCCAGAGTTAATAGTTGAAGACAGTGGTATCTCTGAAATGTACAAGATTCATAAAGTTAGTATGTGCCTACAAAGCTTGGAATACATTTGTGCACCTAGAAAATTATTCTTGAAAATTTGTTTCGAATGTCCTGCTTAGACGGCTTCCAGCCATTAGAATGGTGTTTAGACTCATTAAATGCAGTTGATCTTAGATATAGAATCTTAAAGATGAGAGAGGCATGGCCTTCGGAAAGGATGAGAAATAGGAAACACAGGGTAAAATAAAAAATCTGATTCAGAAAAACTTTTTTCTTTATTCAAAGATAGTTTTTAAGACAATGTGGCATGTTTTCTGCCATCAGTCTTTAAACTTTACTAAATGAGGATTATGTAAAATGAAGCTCTTTTCTCTCACACAGTAATCATTTCTGTATGTGCTTTGGAGAAAGCATTTGAGAAACATGGCCTGGAACAAGTGATAATTTCTTTGGCATTTTATTATCTTTGGACAGTTTGCAAGTTAGGTACCTCCTAACTTGGGTTGCACTGTGACTGCAGGTATAAAAAACCTTTTAAAAATTGGAGTAATGCCTTTTGAGCTTGTCCATTACAATCCTGCTGAGTTACCTTGAGCTAGTATTCTTGACTACTGTTAAGAGAAATTTACAGGCCATATAACTCTAAAACCCTGTCAGTGGAATGCTTTCAACCAGGCCATGTACCTTAACTGGAGAGAAAAGTAATTTTGCAGGATACTGCTGGGTAATATCACTTCTTGGAAAAAGAAGTTCTTACTGACTTAAGTGGTTAATGTGAATTGTTTATAGTCACATTGATTACAGACTAGAATTTCACTGAAATACAGGCCACAATTGCATGTAACATTCACTCTGTTTTTCTGCTGCCAGTAACTTAAAGGTAAAACTTGTCAGTGCCCACTTACTTGGGTATAAGCAGAAAAGGAAAATGTAAACTTTCTTCTTTTTTTTTTTTTAATTTCAAAGGTAAATGTTTTAACAAGTAATCCTCCTTTCAGCAAAATTCAAGTTTTCAGCAAATGGTTATTTCACTTGACTCTTAATAACACTTACTTATTTTGCCTTCTTTTTCTCTGTGCTACTATTACAGAAAATAAGATGATCAGATTAACATGGCTTTTGGACATTACAAAAGCAATATATTTTACCAAGTGACATCTTTCACATGGAGTTGTTTTTTATTAAAAAAGAATCTATGATAATATGAATGGGAAAAGAATTTTTTTTCATGTGACTGCTGTTAATTTTAAATGTAATGGCCAGTGACTCTCTACTTTGCATTCCTGCCAGATTCTCCTTCTCCCACTGCTGCAAGAACACTGACGCTGGTCGCCAAGTCTGTGCAGAATTTAGCAAATCTGGTTGAATTTGGAGCTAAGGTGAATGTAATTGTACATATGATAACTTAGAACTGTGTTTCCTGTACACTTTTCATATGTTCCTGTTCAATGCATGCAAAAAATTTGTTGCTATTTTCTCATGCAGAATGTATGACTTTCTCTTCCTCCATGTGACCCTGCATTTAGATTGGTGTTTTCTGTGCTGGAGCACTTCGAAGTTCTCCTGTTTGTACTACCATATTGCTAGACATAATGAAAGCTGTAAGTCAAGTGTGCCTATTGCACTAATAAGCCCAAGGTTTCAATAAAGTTTCTATTAAAACACAAAGAGAATGTCAGCAGTGACTGGTCCCAGTTTCCAGGCTAAAACATTGGTAAAAAGAAATCTGTTGATTTGAGCATAATTAACATGACTTCTGGCTGGCATGAGAAAGTTGTTTCTTTGACACACAGAACTTGGAATGTAAGAGTTAATGACATAACAGGAAAGAAGACACTTGTTCCTGATGATACATCTGAACATAGAGCATCTGTTCACTGCAAATGGGTATTTAGAGATGCTCACCTTGATGCAAATTTGTATTTGTACGCGTAAGAAAAATTCTGAATCACAGGTTCTCAATCTTCTGAAAACAAGAAAATACCAAATTCTGTAGCCTTTTGACTGGCTGCACACCAGTCATTCGAAATACACTTGAAACAAAGATAACATTATTCCAATTTACATACTCTCTTTGCAGTGTCATTTGCCTGACTGCACTGTGTTCACCTCAGATGTGACAATTATCTTGGCACTGATTTGTTAATGAATACTTCTTAAAATTACTAGGAGCCATATATGGAAGGGGTAAATCCATTCATCAAGAGCAACAAACATCGCATGATCATGTTCTTGGATGAACTTGGGGTAAGTAATTTAAAAAAATATTTGCTGAAGTTACATAGCAGAACTGTAGATGAAAATTTTTTTCAACACCTTACTAACTAGCTCAGCAATGCACCAGCTCCCACATAATTTTGAATGCTTTTATCTGAGTACATTTTTTTAATACTTAAAAATTGCTGGTCTATCATATGGAATTAAAACTGTAAGACTTTATGGATTTAGTGCCTCCATAAATGTGAGAAGCTGCAGCAGATTCTATAACTACGAGATTAGAAATCTGGGGTAAAAAATACAAACCTTTCAAAAACATGTTCTTAAACCATAACTTTTTATATATAACTTGTCACATGGTTTGGACCAGAGACTGAAATGAATTTTTCTTTAAAAACTATTAGGTTGAGTTTCAGTTAGCACTGGCAAAAGCTTCACAGCATGCATTCTACCTACATATTGTAATTTGAAAGTGAACTGCTGTCACTGTGTCCTTTTAAAGTATGTGGTAGCTGTAACAGGAGTTAGGTCATCATGTTTTATATATACATACTTTAAATCCAAGAATTCATTTTAAAAAGTGAGATGAAAAAAAATGTGCTAAGCATCCTGAATTAATCCTTTAGAAGTGACCTAGAAGACATCTCAGAATACTTAATTAGTGTGGCATTTGAGTAGGTCCCAGATATCTTTTTCTGATTAAATCCCAACTTCTGCATATGATGATTCATCAGTTTTAAGTTACAGATTTTACATGGAGTCTCTGAAAACTGTTGGTTTGAAAATACCTGTTGGATTATTCTGCTGTTTTAACTGCAGCATTATTGATTTATCATCAGATTAATGAGTTACTTGATAGGTAGCAGCAGATTTTGCTAAATTTTGTTGCTCTTCTCTCATTTTGATTAAAAAAAGCTCCTAATGGATGGATTTCCCTTTCATTCAGAGGGTTTGAGTCTCCACATGCTTCCTGTAGGTTTCTAGTCAGCTCAAAGGCAGAGCAATACCAGATCTTGTAGTAAGAATCCTCCTAGCACTACAAATTGCAGTAAACTCACAAAACACATGCATCTGAAGAGGAGTAAAAAACCAGAATTCATAATAGAAGGATGGACTGAAGGTTTAGCTGGGAAGACCAAAAGTGGTCTTGGCATCCTACATCTGCTGTCTTCTATTCTGTTGAAGAATGTTCCTGAGCTTCCAGACACTGCAGAGCATTCCCGAACTGACCTCTCCCGTGACCTGGCAGCCCTGCACGAGATCTGCGTGGCACACTCAGATGAGCTCCGGACGCTCAGCAACGAGCGAGGGGTGATGCAGGTGAGTTAACACAAATCCTAGGCAGGGGTACTGTGTCCCGAGTTACACCTCAGTACTGGGATTGTTCTGTGGTATTTCTGCAGCAATATGACGGATGTTGTATTTCACTGGGAGGTTATTAGCTGTGAAGGAAATCCATAGTTTTGTTCCCTCATGCAACAAAACCTACTAGGCTTGGGTGGTTTTAAGTTTTTTAGTTTCTGGAGGAAGCCTTAAATCCACAAAATTACTGTCTCCTGACAGACTCTGTGGGTCTTAGTTTTCAGATCTGGATTTTTTTTCAGTTGGGAACCAAATTCACTTTCTTTAGCTTTCTGTTGATACCTTATTTCTGCTTCCTTATTTGCCAGTGCACTTGTCTGCTTGGCAAATTGCTGGCAAACTGTAACAGTGTGTTAGCTGTACAATTCCTCCACTTTCCTGTTAACTACAAAGAAGCAGGAAGATCCATGGGAGGGGAATCAAAATCCATAACATCATTTTAAGATTACCCTTATTGGCTAGGGAATCAGACATTTTCTTTTTAGTAATATATTTAAACTACTGAGTCACAGGTCTGATAGGCTGATGCTGAAAATGCTGCTCAGAGAGGCATTTTCTGTCTCCAGTAGCTAACATGTAGTTTTACTTGACTCACTCTCTTTTACAGCACGTTCTTAAGAAGCTTTTGGCCATTACTGAACTGCTACAACAAAAACAAAATCAGTATTCGGTGTCTAACAACATCAGGTAGCAGCCCTCTACCTGAATTCTGCATGGATCCAGCATGCCCAACATGGCAACTCTCACCAGTATCACTTTCTTCTTGCTCTTGCCAAAAATAGCACACCCTGTCACATTCCCAGTGATGAGTGAACTATGCAAAAAGAAAACAAAGATCCTGTTGGTGAATGATTGTACCAGCAGCTTTTTTTAAGCTATCTGTGCAGGACATTTGCACTTTTTTTTTTTTTTTTCCACTTGGAAACAGTTTTCACAACCTCTGAGCCTTGGTGTACAGTTCACCTTCTGCAGAGAACATGCTGTGACTGTGTCTAGGACTTTGAAACTTTCAGCACCTCGGATTGCCAAAGTTTTTGTTGTCTGATTGGAAAAGAATTATATCAACTGACACGAGAAGAAAGGCGTTGTTCTGACAACCACCTATAACTGGATAACATTTCTTACTGTAATTTCTGACTGGTTACAATAATTGACTTTTGACTGTTTCAACCACTTTTAACTTTTATTTACAGAATTTGATGTTATGGTAGGAACAACCTTTACTGTACACTTTTTATACCATGCTGTTTCTCTTGCTGGAATGATGCTGAAAGAGAACATGCAGAATGGGTCTTGTCAGCTTTATTTTTTTGATGTGCCACTGATTCAGTCTGAATAGTTCTTCAATCAAGAACTGTATATCCAGATAAATCACAATGCTTTTGTAAAATGTTTACAACAGTAAATAATTTGAATTCAGTAATTTTATTGATCATTATATCAGACATGCATGCATTCATTAAACCATTTTATAAAATAGGTATTGTTTGGTCTTTTTTGTACTGTAAGTTTAGCATAAATATTATTTTTATAAGTGGAAAGTTTCTGAAATAAATCAAGCTGCATATATCTAGCTGTATGAAAACTGGCTAACTCTAGCTGCTGTGGAAATTTTTTAGTGTTGGCACTGGCGGCATACTCTGAAGTGTTCACACTGTGTCACTTTTTAAGTGTGAGTCCTCAGACAACCTCAGTACCCTGTCCCTCTGCCTTAATTTGTACATCATTGGGTGAGAAAGTAGATGTTGAAATACCTTGGGTAGGCTGAGATTTAATAAAAAGAAATTCTTCCCTTGAGTGGGGTGACACATTGGCAGAGTGCCAGAGAAGCCGGATATGCCCCAATCCCAGGAAGTGTTGAAGGTCATGCTGGATGAGACTTGGGAGAAACCCTGTCAAGTGAAAGGTGTCCCTACCCATTGCCATGAAGTGTTTAAAAATTTGAAAAATAAAATATGCTGTTGATTTAGAGTGCATTTCGTCATCATCATGTGCTACTTCCTAGGCAGTGATATAATAATAGGGAATAAAAGATTCAGTGACTTTTAAAGTGTTCAAGATTAATGAGATAACCACTTAAGTAATTTTATCATATGAACACTGCCATAAACCTTCATAACACCTACACTGTTTTTCCTATCTATCAGAACTGCCAAATCACTGTCATGTAAAATCAGACACAGTGGTTCCTGCTGTGTTGCCCTGGTCTCCAGCTGGAACAGCTTCTTGAAGGTGAGAGCTCCCAAATATCACATGTATGGCACTGGGCAGACATATGTCATGCTTTTCCATAGTGACAATACACCTGTTTGCAAGACCTTGTTACTAGAGAAGTCTTTTCTTAGGATTGTCCCATAAACCTGCCAAGCCTCTATTAAAGTGCATCTCAGAGGAGTAAGTAATTGACCTTTCCATCTGTCCTACTTAGATCTTTAAAAGAGTGTATAAAAGGGATTATTTTGTGGATTTAGTTGCTTTGGTATAGGCAACACAACATGGTAAAAACACAAAATGGAAGAAAGAGCTGTCTACCTAATTCACCTTTTACACACAAAATGCAGGAAAGAGAATGAAACTGGGGAACACCCAAAGCTGCATACAGATGTATGTATTGTAGAACTCTAACTGGGTGTATGGAAAGGAAATAAATCAGCTGGTGCTCTAACAGTACACTGAAGCCACATCAAACTGTTTCTGAACCAAAACTGAGGGCCAGATTTCTTGAAGGAAATCTTGTAGTGTTGGACCTGTAATGGATGAAGGTTTAATAGAATCACATCCTACTATTTTAGGAAAGTAAAAGGTGTTACTGACAAAGTAAAAATTAAAAGCACAAAGACTTAATGACATATAATAAGGAACCTGTGGCAGGTAGAGTCACACCTGACGCCAGACAGTAGTGCCTGCAGTGGTAGGAGTCCATCTACCTTCAAAGTAATGCTGAATCCGCAAGATCATCATCAGTCCACTCTTCCTAATAGAAGGGAAAATACACAACACCTTGAGTGATATCTGCATGTGGTGGTGTGTGATGTGTGCTCCTTATGGTCTGGATTTAAGAACATACAGATTCCAGGAACAGAAAACTACAAAAATATTTTAACTTGGGGCAAGTCAGGCCTTTAACCTTAAAGCTAGTTATCCATACCTGAGCTTACAGTCACAGACACAGTCATGTTACCAGCCCCTTTTCAGCACCTGAGATAGAGAAGCATGAACTTCACGTTGGATAACTATGCAGAGATTTCCTAAACAGTTCATACTGCACTTTCTACTCATGTCTTGTGCTTTTCATGGCTTTGTCACCTTGGCAGCTGAGTCATCTGTGCTCAACCATTACCTTGTATATTTTTTCTATCACTTCAAACTGATGAGCTCGCCATACCACTTCTGGCTTTCATACTGATACTAACCTTCAGCTGCAAACAGTTAAATCCAGAAACATCTTAGAAACAGATCAGAATTGACTGTGCACTTGTAGACTACAGTCCAGTGTCAGCTAACTGTAGGATTAATGAAGCCATTAATAAGGTATGACCAGTTTGCTTACTCCGAAAGCTTCCAGAAAGTTTAACACACTTTCTCCTTTATGTCCCAGCCAGCTCAGATCTGCTCTTTCATGTGGTAATTACTAAAAATGAAATTACACAAGTAGAAACCCAGTTCAGGTACATCAGTAATGAAAAATTCTGAGTTTCAGGATCTCTGGAAGTGTACGAGTCTATCATTAAGTGCTGTAGGCTATGTGAATATCCTATCAGGTTATTCCTTTGGAAAATAGTTATAGATAAGAATTAAAAAGAAGCTCCAAATCAAAACTGTCTCAAACCATAGTAGACTAACTAATACAAATTACACTGGGGCAGGGAACAAGTGAAACCTCCAAAGCTTATACAGAGCTGTTTTCTAAGTCATTGAAGTTTTCCAAGTGCCTGTTTTATAGAGTACCCAGTTTCAATATACTTTTGAAGACTGGCATTTGGAATAAAAACTAATCAAAAGATTGGCTACATTTTGTTAGAGCATACCTTCAATGCTGATTTTATTATTATCTTGTTTAAATAATTTTCTTAGATTTTAATTTTACACTGTAGCATCTACATACTATGACAGCCTCTAATAGCAGGAGATACAAGTCTTGTATTTTATCTTTAGATTTTGAGAGGTGACCCTCTTCAGATGTTAGCACGTTTTTCTAAATGCCACAGTCCAGTTAAAGTGTTCTTCACCTCTGCCAGCATGGACTCTCTCCAATTTCTTGTCCATGTTACAGACAAAAGCTCTGGAAGGTGTTCATCTCAGATGTGAAGGACCTTAATTCTGTTTTTGTTTGTTGAGTCACCCTCATCAGTTTATTTCTATCTTATTTATACATGGTCTTACAATGCAAAGTACTAGCTACTCATTTATAACTTATGCAGGCTTGTTAACAAATTGTCTTGACACAAATTTAGTCCAACACTCTACACTGCTTTGAGCAAGAAACCAAATAAAGTAAATAAAAACTTTCAAAGCACAAGAAACAGCAGGCTTGCATGTTCATTCCCCTCTCCATAAAAGACAGGGGTGTTCAAGAACACTGTCAAGTGCAGGCAGGTATTAAATCTGGCTCATTTAAAGTAGAAGAAAAAAGTTGAAAAAGGTTCAGTCTGAGCAACAAATAAAATATTACAGATGTGTAAGTTTATCTCAGTAGCTATTCACTTTTGTCTTTGCATTAACGGTGACAAAAAACAGGAAAAAATAGGTTTACTGACCTCATCCATTTTGCATTTCTTTGTGACATATTCATCATCTTCATAACCTTTCCTCTTCTTCCTAACCCAGAAGAACAGTGAAATGCTTAGGTATTTTTATAAGTTGAGACTCTCTTTATTTGACCCCAGGATTACATTATGGACATGCCTGTCCCATAAAAAAATTACCAAAGCCTTGGCATGCAGCTTGCTGGAAGTTTAGGGTGCATATTGAAGTGAAATGGGAAGAAAAGAAAAATCAGGAAGTCCTTTGCCATCCATGTAATTCTTAAGAAAACCTTAAGCCTTTACAGCATTGTTTTTTAATCACCTGATTTTAAAGGCCTTAGTTCTCATTACATACAGCATCAAGTGGCCACACCTTAGAAGCCACCCAGTATTCCAGTTTTGTGTTATAAAATAGTCAACTCGCCCTGCGAATCAGCACTGAAGAACCTATTTATGTATTACTGAAAGCAGTACTTTGAGTCTTGGATCTCAGCTTCCAGTAGATCCAGCAAGCAGGCAAATGTGTGAACATTTAAGGGTTTTCATTTTCCATCACTCACACAGGTAAGAAAATATTAATGTTCATATGCCAATAAAACAGGCTGAAGTTTAACCACATCCAAGATATACTTACGGATTTGTATTAAATGCAAGGTCCAAGCTGTGACACCTCTCTAACTTCTGTTTTAGAGCAGCAACCTCTTCAGGCCTTGGCAGTTCATATTTTTTGATGAGATTTTTCATGGCTAAAATGGCAACAACACAGCGCTAAGCACACAGATAATTTCTGCTCTGCCTTGCTGTGTTAGGTCTGCATGGCAAGATAATGGTAGTGGGGGGCCTACAAGGGTGGGTTCTGTCAGAAGCTGCTGGAGACTCCCCCCATGCACAACAGAGCCAATGCCAGAGGGTTCCAAGATATATCAACCACTGGCCAAGGCCAAGCCAATTAAGTGACAGTGGATGTGCATCTGTGGTAAAAGATGTAAAGGACAAAACCCAAATGCTAGTGCAACATGTAAGTGCTGCTAGAAAGAGGAATGAGAATATATGACAACAGCCCCGACATCTACCAGGGTCAGTGAGGAAGCTGAGGAAGGAGGTGCTCCAGGCACTGAAACAGATTCCCCTGCAGCTCCTGGTGAATCAGCTGTGCCCCTGCATGGAGGTCAACAGGAGTGTGGAGCGTGCAGCTGCACCTGCAGCCTGTAGAAGAGAAAACTTTGGAGCAGGTGGATGTGCCCAAAGGAGGCTGTGACCACTTGGGAATACCACGCTATATAATATACCATGTTGGGAAGAGAAACCTACACTACAGAAGGTTTACTGGCAAGATTTGTAACCCCATGGGAGACCTGCACTGAAGCATCCTTTTCCTGAAGAGCTGCATCCTGTGTGATGGACCCACGTTAGAGCAGTTCATGAAGAACTGCAGCATGTGGGAAGGACTTACGTTGTAAAAATTTGTAGTGAACTGTCTCTGGGAAGGGACCCCACACTGCAGCAGGGGAAGAAGTGAGGAGAAAGGAATGGGAACATACGGTAAGCTGCCTACAGTCCCCATGCACTGGAGGGAGAATTGAATCAGGAAGATTCAACTCAGGAGTGAAAATGAATCCAGAGAGAAGGGAGGGGTGGGAAATGTATTATTAAGATTTTTCACTTTTCATTGCCCGACTCTGATTTGATTGGTGATTAATTAATTTCCCCCAGTTGTGCCCATAACAGTGACTGGTGAGTGAACTCTCCCTGCCTTTACCTGAGTTCATGAACTTGTTATTTTCTTTTCTCTTCCCTGCCCAGCTAGGGAGGTCAGTGATTCGGTAGTCACTTAGCATCCAGCTGAGGCCAACCCACCACAGTTGTGAATCACACAACCTTATCCAGTCTCTAGTGTGGCCGAGTATTGTTTATGTCTCAAAGTGAGGCTTGAGCCAACAGTTCATCCTTCCTTCCCTCACTGTAACTACACTGAAACAAGTCTCCACCATCACTGATGCTGGATTTCCAGCATTCACATTACTGTTTCCAGAGTTCACATTACTCTGCAAACAAGCTTCAAAATACACAGGTATTTTTTGCAATCAACGTTGTACCTGCTGTCCTAAAAAACGTAAGTTCCAGTCTTTTTAATATTGCAAATTAAATTTACAAGTTTTTCCCTCTACCACCAGTACTCTGTAGAAGTTCTTTACAAATGCCTGAAAAATTTCCTTCAAACCATCTTATGAGCTGTCTTTGGGCTAAAGCAACCATCCACAATAACTGAAGGGTAAGTGATCTCAGCACTCCCTTCCATCTCAGCAGTGAAGTCTGAAGACTCAATTTTAGAAGACCAGAAAGTAAAGGACAACTTAAGTTTTAAAAATTAAAATAAAGGTAAATTGAATTTGTAGACCCTGTCTACTTGTATGGTGCATTCACTGCTCATGTCAGCCAGCCTAGTTTCACTGCCACCACTCCCATTTGAAGTGCATACATTAGCTTAACACATTTAGTAACTGATTACTTACTGGGAATTTCACATCACAACCTTTTCATTTAAATACAAAAAGGTAATAATCAGTGTACTACACTCCCTTTTAGCTCAGCTAAACCATGGCAGTATTCTTAATATTGGTAAATCACACATTTCTCACAATAATGAGGCAAAGCAGCTTCTGAGACATCTTATAACTGCAAAACAGATGTGCAGTATGAATACTGGCATATTACATTAATCATTTAGCTTACAAAAGGTACCTTCTAGTGGCAGTAGTTGTTATATGCAGGCTTTGCCTGAAGCCCTAATGTTTAAGATACGGTGACTTAAAAAGCAATTTAGTTCTGTCTTCCAGAAACCATTACCTAGTTCTCAAAATAGATTTCTCACTTTTGAATCAACTGACTAGCATGTACGTTCTGAAAGCATCAGGCAGGTTCTCTGCCTATTAATTTATTTAATTTGTTCATATGCATTTGTTTAACTTATTTGTTCATTTTGTCTCAGTCTTTTTTCCCCTTCCATCCACATGCTAGGTAGTTAATTCTACTGTCTGCAGTTTACTTATGCATGTCTTAAGGTGAAGAGAACCCTTTGAAGCACACCTTTCTATCTAAAGCTTTTGTAATTTGGAAGAAGATGTTTTTTCCTCCTTTCGAGATATTCTTTATCAGACTTTTCCAATGTTTACTTACATTTCATGTCATCTAGTAATCTGGATAAGCTTGATCTGTTTTCTTTCAGCATAAGACTTTCTGATAAATAGCTGGAAAGAGACATGAAAGAATAAAATTTTAAAGTGTCATAATAATTTGTGGCAATTACTGTGAGTTAATAAAAAGAGTATTATTCCTTACTAACACCTCCTAGAGCTTTATAATTAGACAAGTAAGAACACATTGTTTACTTAAGTGGTATTAAGTGATAAAAAAGCAAATCTGTCACAGTAAGAAGGTGACAAAAGTATTCCCCCAACCACATAGAAATAACGCTGCCAAATTAGACATTTCTAAGACTCATGAAGCTAAGTCAAATTAAGTTTAACGTTCTGTGACAACATCACACTATCGTACAATATGCCCACAGGACAAGCAAACAGTACAGCGGTTTTCAGAATGACCAACAGCAGAGCTTGCAAGACAGGCCTGCTTCTTTTGGCAGCTGAAAGCTATTACTAAACACTGTCTTGCATGAGCCTATGGGTCCCTTCCTCTTCCCAATGAGATCAAACTTCTCTTTAGAAAGAACACTAATGCACACTGCCTGGATAAAACAGACACGAGCAATGCTCCTCACCAATACCCACAACAACCACAGAGTTCTATCCCACCCACCATGAGAGCAACAGTTTTTCCAATTCCCACATGTTCTGTACCACCTCTGCAGCTGCACCTGATTACAGGTCCACAGAACATCAGCTGCACCATCAGCTCTTCTCATGTCTACCAGCCAAAACTCAAACAGTAAATAACAAGGTTATAAAAAATATATGCTGCAGACAGGTAACAAAGACTTGAATTCTTCCTGAATGTGCAAAAGTCAGGAAGACGTTGAGTCATGCAGTATCTGCAAATCATTTTAATTCCTTTTGCAAGCATGGTTTTCTAAATTTTGGGCAAAGCAGTACGGAATACAGATCTAGGAATGAGATCAAGTTTCAAGTTAAAGTAAGCATCTAAATGTTTTTACACAATTCTGAGAAGACTGAGACCTGTGGAGAATACTCCTAACACTCCTTCTTTTAGAACTAGAGAGATTTGAGATACATTTAGAACAGATGGAAGATTTTATTTTAGAAGAACTTTTTGGATTTAGAGCAGGTGTTACACTCCAGATGCAAAATGCTCACAGGCAGTGGCATGGTATTAAAACATGCCTGGTGCAGCTCCTTACAGCAGCCACCTTAGCTGTTCATCTGGAGAAAAGTGTATGTTTTGTCCTTAAGAGAACTAAACCAAACAAACTACACATTTCAGCAAAGCTGTCAAAGTGTTTGATAATGCCTGCACAAACACCAGTCGCAAGGACACAGAAGGGAAAGAGAAGATTGATTTAAAGCAATGCCTTAGCCCTGGTTCATATCCATGGAAAGTGAACTGTTGCAGCAGCCAAACAGCAGGCCCATTAGTTGTCAGCTCAGTGTAAGTTCAGTTGACTCTCAGTTTCTACTGTATTTCCACTTCCCTCTGTAACCCTCAAACTGAATCTGAAAGTCCTATGCTGTTCTAATTAAGGCAAAGTCATTGGGGTTTTTTTCATAACTTCTGCAAAGGAATATAAAAACCCAGGCAGCACCTAAGTGCTTTCATCACCTATCTGTGAAAATTAACAGTACCACTGCCACTCTAAAACATAAAGAACACACAAGTGCTATCAGTCAGTAAATACAAAATTCTAGTAGTTAAGAATGTCTACAGCAAAACAACTTGTTTATGCAAGAAACAAGTAAGAAAGAAAATACTAATAATACTAAGAAAGATAATACTAATATGAAAAAGAAAATACTACCTTTCCATATTAACTCCTGCTCTTGAGCCACTAGATAATATGGCAGTAAGAGCGATCTGTGAGGGAGTGAAGAGCAGATAAGCATCTGTCAGAGCCACTCGGTTAAGAAAGTCATCTGCTGCTTTCCTCAAAACTTCAGGATTTTCCAGCACTGGATAGCGAGTCTATAAAGTAAGGATTTAGGAAAATAAACAGCTGTTAGTCATTCCTGTTCATGAGCTCAGAACACATAATTCAACAGTATTTTATAAAGCTAAAAAGTAGCCGATCATATTTTTATTCCAAAAATACCCTAAATAACTTAAAGTCACAAGTAAAACAACTATCTTTCAGGTATTTGACTCTCACTATAGAAATCAGATCTTTTAAATCACAGGCACAAAAGGAAATAAAGTTTTTTAAGACAATGCATGCCACACTTGTATTGCTTTACTACACAGGGCATAAAACCTGTATATGTAGCAGAGAGTATTACCTTAATATCAATTAGAAATCCCTCAAATGGCCTGTATGGATTGTGGATGATGAGATGGAAGTTCAGTTGCTGAATAAGCAGCAGTTCATATTCCAGTATTTGTTCAAGAGCTTTCTCCTGTCCAAGAGGACTTTCTCGAAGGTTGCCAACAAACTGTGCACTGGATACATTAAATTCATCTACTTTACAGGCCAAAAATGCACATGTTAACCTTGGAGAGACAAAAAAACCAAACAATCAAACAACTGACATATGCAACATCCATTCTCCTACCAAGAGTTCTGCTCAGAAAATTTGTGTATCTTTAAAACACCATGTTCTGAACACAGCAAAAGTGTAGTGAAACTGACCATATTTTGTCTTTACTCCTACTTAAGCTCTCAGATTTTCTTTCTTGTTTTTTTTCAGTCTTTACAAATATAAAGATCACACCTCTAATATTCCATTTGATAGAGTAACTCAAGAAGTGTTGACAACTCACATTATTATTCGAGGATGATACTCCATCACTGAGTTATTGAGGTAAAAACGTTTGAAATACATACAGGCTGTTCCCTAAATTGAAAGAAATGGGGAGGGAAAAAATAAACATGGCTTCAGAAAAAATAAATATAAGTACATAAAAAGAAAAAAACCCCACAAACCAGACAAGTTTGGATATATATTACAGGCATACAGGATACACTGAGGCACTCTGACACATAACAGCCATTATTTGTCATTAAATATTTCAAAGTCTTTATTTTTGCCTGCAAGAACCTTACACTATAACTGCCATACAAAATAATTTTATTTTTAAGCATGTTTTGGAAAATGATGCTTAAAACTCCCAACAGTATCTTTATGGAAAAAATTTGGCATTAAAATAAAATATAAAAATCAAAGGCTGAAAAAAATCATCTTGAAAGTTGCGTGCAATTCCAAACATTTGTCTTTTTACATCAGTAAATTTTGCAGTATGTTTATCAGCATGGAAGCCGATGCTTTCCAAAATGAGACTCTGCAGGAGCTACTTCTCAAACATCAGCCTGGCTTCGCAGAACATGCCATGGCAGCGACTGCCATCTTTCAAAGGCATCCTCGAGCATGGCACTCTTCACCACACCTGCTTGAAAAAGGGAGGACTAACAGAGGACAATGTAAATCATACATCTTAATAGCTTAGTGAGAGAGAGGCACAATTTCATTCCATTCTTCAGCTCTTCCGCATTCAAGACAAGTTAAGTTCAAGGTAATTTTGTTTCTCCTTTTAGGATAATATTTTGCGAGTACATGACCCAGCTTATTTTGTGGTCAGAGAAGCATTAATGCTGGAGAAACAACTGAACGACAGCTCAAATTTGGGACCGTCTCCTTTAGCTACTGGGAGGTTGTTTCTTTGTATCATAAAACATTACCATCAACCATCTCCGACTATTTTGTTTCTACTCTCTGCTAAAGGGAAACAAAACAATTCAGTCACCCAAGCGAGTTTAAGAGCCGTAATCAAAAGATCATGATGAAAAACATCAGGTTTTTAAATGGCTAAACGTGTCAGAAAACCAAACAAAAACGATAAAATCGTCCACAGACTGTAGTACCAGAAAAGATAAAAGAGGCTTTAAAGATACCCGCGCTCTCAAGAACAAGCCAAGCAGGCAGCAAGCGAAGGAATAAGGGAGGGCCGAGGCTGCGGCTCCATCCTCGCCTGGCTTACCACAACGGACCGCGGCATGGCGGGCTTGAATGCACCGCAGAAGTCCAGCAGCCTCTTCTCGTAATACTTGCATAGCGCCAGCTCCTCGTGCGGCTCCAGCAGCACCGGGTCGCCCTGCGGCACCTTGGGAGAAGCAAAGCCGCGCCTGAGTCCGCCACGGTCTCACCGTACAGTGCCGTGCCGCCCCGCTCCCGCAAGCCCTGCGGCCTCGCGAACCTTGCCGCTGGCCGCCGCCCTGGCCCGGGCCCGGCGGTTCCCCTCCGCGCGGCGCCGCGCCAGCTCCTCCTCGCCATGGAAGGTCCAGTGCCGGCGCTGCGTGCTGCTGTGGAACATGGCCCCGCAACATGGCCGCGCCCGCGCGCGGCACGCCGGGAGCCGCCTCAGGGCGCCGGGCGGGCCCGGGAAGCGCCAGGGCGGGAGAAGGGCGTTTCCGTTTTCTTTTCTAGACTTTTCGTTTTTAAGGACGAGCTCTGACAAAACTCCGTTTCATAAACTTTTGCGGAATAGCAGCACTTTAGTGTTTCTCCTTCGGTTTTGTTCAAGTAAACTTGCAGGTTTACATTGCACTTTGTGCACCCTCACCTCGAATGCTGGGGGCAGTTTTGGGCGCCGCAGCGTAAGACGGACATTAAACTATTAGCACCCAGAGGAGGGCCACGAGGATGATGAAGGTGTGGAAGGGAGACCAAGTGGCTGAGGTCACTTGGTCTGTTCAGCCTGCAGAAGAGGAGACTGATGGGAGGCCCCACAGCAGCCTACAACTTCCTCAGGAGGGAAGAGGAGGGGCAGGCACTGATCTCTCACTGTGGTGCCCAGCGTACCTCAAGGTGGGTCGGGGCAGGCTTTGGTTAGATAGCAGGAAAAAGTTTCTGACCCACAGGGTGGTTGGCCACAGGAACAGACTCCCAGGGCAGTGGTCACAGCACCAAGCCTGATGGATTCAAGAAGTCTTTGGACAATGCCCTCAGGCCCGTGGTGTGATTGTTGGGGTGTTGTGTGAGGGCCCAGGAGCTGGTCGTGGCTGGGTCTTTGCCAACTCAGCATATTCTGTGATTTTGCTCCCTTAGGTTCTTTCAGTAGTCTGCTATCCCCAGATAACCATTATATATAAAATCCAATTATGTTTTTAAGGAAGCAGCATTTCTTAGCCTCATGCTTCAGCCATGAATTTTAGGTATTACTGTGTAGTATCTAATATTTGTATTTTAAGTATGTGAGGAAAGTATGTAAAACATACTTTTGTGGACAGTCACAGGACTTGTAGTTAACAAGTGTTACCCAATAAGTTACATTCTTTTAAAAGGAGTTTATGCAGCAGTGAGGACAAATTCTTTTAACTTTAACACAATAGTGTTTAATCCTTATCTAGGATTAATGCTCTGTTGGTGCTTACTACAAATGCCAGAGATTAATGTGGCTTTGTATTAACTCTCTACATCTATGACTAATAAGCCTTGCGCCAGCTACTGTGGGAAATTACATAACTTTTCTCATAATTTTTCTAATTAATTCTTTTAATTCTCTCTTCTAATTACTTGTTTTAATTATTCTGAAGCAGTGTAATTTTCCACTCCGTCATATGCCACTGTAGCCAGCATTTAGCAAGGTTGTTGTAAGCTAGTATTGTGGGAACATGGTTTGGGAAAACTACTGAAACTTTAACTTCTGCTAGAACAAGTGTAATCAACACTTTGATATGTTTCAATGATCTCAGACCTAGAAGGATGTTAACAAAGCCTTGGAAGGAGACCTGTTGCTGAAAAGGGACACAGTTAATGCAAAATTCATGGACCACAAGGACATCTTGCAGAAATTCAAGATAAAGAAGAAACTAACAAAGTCAGTTCAGTACCTTCTCTGTTTGGGAGAAAGATAATAAAAAGACGGAAGAACAGGGCTAATTAGCATGAGAAATGAGAAAACAAACAATAAGAGATAGAATACTAATTAATGAAGAGAATTATGGAACTTACAGCCAATGATCATTAATTTATATTAATCATTGCCACAGTGTATAAACTGTGAAAAGTTTTGAAGGTGGATGTGCATATTTGGTGAAGCAATCTCCACGCACCCAATACGTTGAATAAATATCAGCTTTCTAATGGAACAAACTGGTTGGAGAGTTTGTTTCCTGGTTTTTAGTGACAAAGTGATTCCTTGCAAGCAGACGTGGCAAAGGTACTTTTCCTAACTACACAAAAAATAATTCTATTATCTACAAAGTCTGAATCTATCAATACTTTGCCTTAAATACAGCAATCCAGCACATTCAACATACCAACAGTTTGAAATCTGACCAAATATGAGTCTCAAGAGCCATATGTACAAAAAATACCAAAAGGGTGTTGTACATCTAATTATGACAGTTCTGAATAAATAAATAATGCATATTATTCTAATATTAGGTTTACTGAATGACAATATGTTATTTCACAAAATCACCCCTAGAGTAAAATGTAGGAATAGGAATGAAATTTGTGAAAAGAGCAGTACAGACGATAAAGCAGATTTTTTTTCATTTTTTTAAGGCTCCATTTCTTTTATAGAAAAAATATACTTCCATTTTCTTTCACTTTTCAGAAACTTTGAAGGTGTGTGGGTTTAAGGATACCGAACAACTGTGGACTTTGCTGACTGTAGTTCTTTAACTGGTATCAGGAATTATTAGTGATTCTAAAATTCAGTCTGAAAGTGGTCAAAGGCAGATTTAAATAACACATTTGGAAATGTAATAATAAAATACTCAGAAAAACTTTTGGTAAGTCTGTGACCAAGCTATGAACAGGAATTTACTCTTTCTAGTCCTCTGTTGTTTCTTTCACAATAGCACTTTTCACAACCCCTTTCCCAACAACACAATTTTAATGTATTATCTTGTAGTCAAAGAGGTTAATAAAAAGTAGAAATACCGAAGTGTGATTTTTGTGCAAGTAATAAGGTCTACAAAGAATGGTATTGAATACACTGATAAAGTGCAGAATTAATATAAATTTTTTTACAAAATTCCAAAATATATACAAGAACTGAAGGGTCTTTTGGAAACTGAGGTCTAAAGTTCTAACACACATCACTTTTATTGTGAAATACAGAACCATGTTGAGCCAAGTATGTATGGGCAGCTGTGAAATTAGAGACACAGTCTGAATTATCATAAGTAGCTGTATGAGTTATTAATCAGTTGCTCAACTCATTCAAATGTAAATGTTAGAGTTCTGTCCTTTATGGTGGTTTTAAACATGTCATGTGCAGGGATATTTGTTCAGAATGATGCAAGTAGCAAGGTAGCCAAGCAAAACTTACCAGCTAATAGAAGCTGTCCAATAGCCTAGGTGTTACAGTGTGTTCAACAATTTCTCAGAAAAGTTGCCTGAAGGTGTAAATAAATATCTATCACCTGAATATGGAACACAGTATAATTTGCCTGCTTGTATCAACAAATACCACAGAGGTATTCCTCCTGATGTTTTTATGACAGCCATGGCTGCTATAAGTGATCTTTATTTTTCTGCTTGGGGGATACAGCAAATCAGAATCTCTTGGAAGATCTGGAGGGGACCAAAAAGAACCAAGAGGCACCACACACATCACCTAAGAAGGGAAAGGTACCTGAAGCACAGAGGCTCAGTCTGTAGAGTTTACTGTTGAAAATAAACTTTCATAAAACCATTCAACTTTGATGTTAGTAGTGTCTTCTTAGACTACTACGTGAGGAAGTGGATTGTGAACACAAGAGTACAGCCCTTCAGCTGAGTTATAGTTAATACAACTAAATTAACATAATGGATTTCCTGATTTTTATTATCATCATTATTGTTAAGTCACACTGCAGATGCTCACTAGCCTAAAACATTCAAAGAAAGGGTTAACCTTGTTGATGCTACTGGAGAGGATTAAAAGGCTTTAGAGGTGAAAACACATTGATTTATTCTCATATGATGTTAATACTTGCTGTATTTATTGCTGCTGAGAATTTATCAGTAGAACTAAATTTAATATTTTAAATATTATATTTTAGTTCTCACTCTTTGAATGTATTAATATCACTGGGACTTCTTGATTTTGCAGTGTTTGGCTATCAATTGTCCTAGCACAGAAGCTAGTTAAAATAAAATTATCTTTCTTGCTTTTGCTAAGTAGTGTTTTACTTTTATTTGATCTCACTGGTATCAATGAGATTATTTCATTGAAGGAACTTTATTCTATGTTCTTAAAATTTCCATTCAAAGCACTACGAAGTATGCATATAAAGCTATAACTCCTTGTATTTAATATGGAACACAGGGACATAAACCTTACAATCCTTAGCAGAAATACAGACTTTAAACAAGCAAGAAATGGACCAGAAACAACAGTTTGGAATTTGTGACATTTGGGTTATTATATACTAAAGAAAGCCTTCTTGTAACAGCCCAGCCCTGACCTGGATAGTAAGGCCATCTGCTACTGTTGTCGGGATTTCCCGATAGTGGCAGCTTCAAGCAGAGAGACAGGCTTGATCCAGTCACTGAAGAGGAAACCTTTAATAAGCCCAAAAACAACAAACAGGACACCCAACAAGCAACAGGGGGTGAGCTGGAAAAAGCAGGGTACAGGGTTGGGCACAGGCATTTATACACTGTGGGACATGGCGGAGTTAAGGTGGGGTCTGAGGGAAGGATCTAATAAGAACAAATGGTTAATATTATAATCATTGCAGCAAAAATTAGCCAATGAGAACATAAAGAACAAGGAACTTTCTAGTACTAGTTAACATATAACCCACTGGGGAGTCTTGAGGGTGGACTTAAAGTCCCCTCATAGAGGGAGAATTTTACCAAGGCTTGGAATCAAGCCATTCTTCAGCCAGAACAGTCCCAATACCTTTTGCATTTAACAATGTACAGCTTCAAAAATAACATTGTGTACAGTCTCAAAGAAATCACAAATGATGATAGCAAAACTGAAATATGATGAAGCAGAGATGTTTGTTTATTCAATTTGGAGCATTCCATTAATTCAGCGGGGAGGGCTGTATTCCTACCGGGCAATCACAATTCCTTTTGAGACCATGCAAGACATCTGTTGGAGTCAGCACAAATTTGCATAAAGCCTAAGAGCCAAAGATGGCTTTTGTGGAGAAGAGTGGTTATTTTTGCCATTCTTCACTGATGTGTCTTCATTCATTCATTCATGGAGAAAGTTCTGTTGCTTCTGTCCCTTGTTTCTTATTTTTCCTGCTCTGTTTTTTTCCCCATACTGGATTTACCTTGGTGTTCTTGACCTTTGTTCTAAATTTCTTCACAACTCCAGTCTTCTCACCCATTTCACTCCCAATATGTCATCTCATAAAGATATAGTTATTGATACTGATGGTAAACAGTCATGACTGGACTTCTGGATGAGTTAAGAAGCTGAGAACTCCCTGGAGTTAAGAAACTGAGAACCTGGGCTTTCGAGTCACTCATACAACTGTATTCACATTCAGAAAGTGCAGCGGTGGCATGTTTGCAAAGCTTTCTTTGGAACCAAGTGTCCCTGAATTGTACTTTAAAAGTAAGAGCCACCTCCTTAAGCAACATCCCACGCTCTTGCCCTCCCTCCCCCATTGCCACTACTCACACCTGGCCACACGAACCCAATACATAAGCATACTTTCAATACAGAGTGAGTAAGTTAATTAGAATTATCTCCTTTCTGAGCACCTAGATTCAGAGTCTCTCAGCTTTAGGACACGGTGAGAGCAGCTCTCTGACACATTTGGGCAGTCCAGACAATCGGCACCTGGCACAAATTAGATGCTAAAAAAAAAAAAAAAAAAAATTTTTAAAACTAAATCAGACGTTCTTCCTGGTTCGCTGAGGGGAGCGGCTCGGGACCGGCCCGACCCTCAGATCTCGGGTTTCGGGGGCTTCTCCTGCGGCAGTGCAGCTCCAGGGCAAGGGAGCCCGCGGGGAAGCGGCGGCTCTGGGAGGAGAATCAAGTCTACAACAAAAATGTCAGTAACAGCAGAGTCAGAGAGGACTGGCTCAGGTGCCTCCCGAACCGCAAGGAGCGGTCCTTGACCGGCGCCTGCGGGCACCAAGTGCAGCGGCTGAAGAGGTAGTGACTGTCCTGCTGACTGCTCCTGGAAGTGACTCTGTGCTGGCTTCCCTACTGACAGGACTGCCATGCTACAGAAACCCAAGTCATGCTGCAACGCACCGAATGTTTTACACCCGTGTGCTTTACTCTAGAACGCATGGTTTCCTCAGAAACAGGTCTCATCTGTAGGAAAAGGTAGTGGATACTAAAACCTCTCAAACTCATTGGTGCAATATGACGGGATTAATTTTAAGAAAAATGTAATAGCAAGAAGAGATATGTGGTCTGAACTTGCTGACACTACATCTATTCTTCCATGACTTAAGGGCGTTTTGTCTTATAACACTCAAATTCCATCTGAATAAGGTATTCTAGAAAAGGACATTCCACATAATCCAGAGACAGACTCTTCTTTTCTAGGTTTATCCAGTTCATGTTCTACATCCTCATACTGAGGCACAGTTCCTGATCTGAGACTCTGAGAAAACTTTTTTGAAAAATTCTAAGTATTTCGAATGACAGATGTTGTCTCTTCATTTTCCATGGTGTAGGTACATCAGTCAAGTGGAGTTTATTTGGTAAACACTAAAAATGAAAACTAAGATTATTTTATTTTATTTATTTATTTATTTGTTCGTTTATTTATTTATTTATTTATTATTTTATTTATTTAATAATTAGTTACTTTGATCTCCAGTAAAGGTCCAGATTAATTTGGATTAAAACAATGGATTAGGACTACAGAGATCTAAATTTTAGTATTCTCTCTCTGGTGCAGTTCTGACATATTTTAGTTTTTTCAACTGTGAATCTCAATTCCTATATTTTTACCTTCATAAAAGTGACAAATGAGGGCATGAGCTATTATGTTACTATGGAAATGAGTGCCACAAAAGACCCTAGAATAAATACTGGAAAAATATGCAGCCATCACCTTATCATCTCCTCAATAAATCCTAACTCACCTACCCCATACAATTTGACGTTAGTATGTTAAGAAACGATATACACACTTCAAATGTTGAGTCTTACAGTCCCATCATACATAAACACAGTGAAGTTTGAAACTGTCTTCTGTCAAATCAGAATTGTATTAAGGAAAACCTCTTAATTCGCAATCTCCAACAACAATTAAGGTGAGTGTTCCTAGCCTTGCAAGAGGCTTCATGGACTCCTGCCAAGTGTGCGTGCAGGGTCTGGATGAGTGATCCACGATCTTCCTGGTGCTGGGTGATGCATTAGAGATTGCCATCAGCTACCAGTGCCCATCCAGGAGACATTGTCTCTGTTTCCCCATCAACATTCTTCCCTAATTCAGGTAGCCAGGTACCCTAGGTAACCCTAGGTAACCCTAATGCCACCCTGGATCTGGCCTTGGGGTGAGTTTGAGGCTTGGGGAGCCAGGAGGGTGTCATTACTGAGAGTCTGGACATTTCTTGAAGTTTTTCCATTCCCAAGACAGCTGGTTACCATGAGTAAGGCCATGACCCTTCAGCAATGTGTGACACCAGTGAGGGGTAGCACCTCTTCATTCACTGCTCTCTGCAATCTGTCACAACAAACAAGACATGGAAGGAGTGTCATAATGCTCCAGATCATGAAGTGCTCCTGAGAAAGCACTGGCGTGATGCTTGGAGAGGAGTCATGAGCAGCAGAGAACACCAGGCCGGTCACAGTCAGCCCATCTGTGACATCATCCTCCACAGTTCAGTTATGCACAGGGGATGTCTCTCCCAATGTTCCACTGACCTCTGCAGACATCGGGGGCACCTGCAGCTCCACTTTCCACTTCTTGTCACCGATGTCTTCTGCTTCCCATAGGTATTTCATGCCAGTCACCAAAGGCTCTGTCTTTTCTTCCCCTCCTCAGATGCCCTTGCGCTTCACTTTCTCCAGTCCTGCCTCTACTGACATAAACAACTCCACCCTAATGACCCTTTTCCCTATTGCTTCCAGCATGGATTGATCTGGTCCCAGACTTGGAATTTGGAACAGCATTATTTAGGCAATGTCAGACTTACATGATGTTGCAGATAGCACTGATGCTCTTCGCTTGCAAGGCTCCCCTTCCCAACATGTCTCTAGCTCTCCTGTCCAGGCTATCTGTGCATTTTGGCCACCTCTTGGGAAACACTCCTTCATGGCTTGTGAAATCCAGCCATTCCTCATAGTGCCATCTGAAACTTTTCCTGGCCTCCTGAGCCCTCTGTGCTGAACTTCTGATGAACTGTAATAGACCAAAATTTAACCTTGCTGTTTTTCAACAGCCATGGATCCATTCACTCAGATTTCATGGTTTGGTGATGCCCTCCTTTCAGGGGTGCAGCGGGGACTCCTGCAGAGGGCAGCCTCCAACTAGCAGTGTATTTCCAAGAGCCACAGGGGCAGACATCACATTGTAATATCACTGGGTGCTGGAGGTGATAGTAATCCTAATAATCCTAGGAATAATCATAATCCTGGTGGTAGATTATGACTGTGACCTCACATCCACTGCTCTGTAAATTCAGGTGCTGTCAGAACCTGGGCCAGCCTGTGGAAACAAGCACACATGGCCACAGGGAAGGAGTGGAGCTGCCCCATCTGCTTCGATGTACCAGATGACATCGCTTACGCAATGCCCTGCAGCCACCAATTCTGCCTTGGCTGCATCCTGCGTTGGACAGAAAGAAATCCTGCCTGCCCACTCTGCAGAAGTTCCATTTTGACAGTGAAGTTTTCTGATCGTGGTGGAGATGACTACCTACACTGTATCATCACACCTCCCGGAGAGTTGCCAGAGACCAGCAGCCAGGCAGCAGAAGCTCCTAGAGGCCAGGCTGAAAGCAGACCCCTTGGCCCTGCAGATTCCCTTGATTCTTCTCCACAAGAAGAAACAACCCCTGCTGAACAGCATGCTGCACGACCAGAGGCTGTGGGTGGCATCCTGCCTGAGCTTTGGGCAGAACTTTTCCGAAGACGACGGAACCTCCTGGACCCTGTGCGTCCATGGCTGCGCCAGGGGCTGGAGATAATATATGGGGGCAAGTGGTATCAAGTGAAGAGTGCAGAGAGTGGCATCGTGCTCGCACTCTGTGTCTATGGTCCAGACAGGGAAGTCTTGATCCAGAGATTGCAGCCCCGTCTCCAGCAATACACTACACCACTGGTCCATGGCATCCTCAACATCATTGAGAACCAGTGCAGTGAGGAGGTTTGGAGGCTGCGGCACTCTCACACTGCCAGGGAGGAGGATGAGATCCCTGCTGCCAGCTGTGATCCCCCTGCTCCCCAGGAGGGTGCTCTCACCATCAGCCAGGCCTCATCCAGTGGCATCGCAAATTTCAACACTGAGGAGGAAGCCAGAACATCAGACACTGCCCTCCATGGACATCCCAGCCACACCCCATCTGTGTCCATCCCTGCAGAGCAGGAAGAGGTGGGGGAGACAAGAGTGGCTGCAGGTTCCTTTGCTCCTGGCCAGGACAGTGACCATGCACCTGCGACATCCCGGTGCCGCCGAAAGAGGAGGTCTCCTAGGTTGCCTGATGCCTCCCACTCCAGAAAGAGGCAGCGCCATGATCAGCTCTAGAAGGGCCACAGCAAGCCTTTACTCAAGAAAAAGGAAATAAATGGCTATTTCCTTAATGCAGTCTCTGGTTGCTTTTTCTTTCCTCTTCACACTGAAGCATTTTTCCTTTACCCTTACAGCCAAGTGTCAGCCAAAGGCTTCTGGAGCCCTAGGGCCATACTGGCAGAGCTGCCTCCCCCAGGAGATGCTGCTGCAGCCACAATGATGGAAGAGCTCATGAGAAAACACTGGAGTGGATGCTTAGATGCTTAGAGAGGAGTCACAAGTGAAAGACACAGCAGGCATTCCTCAAGCAAGCAGTAGAAAGCATGGCTATGCCTTGCACCATTTCTGCCCAGCCTCTTAGGGAGTTGCTGAGTTAACTGGGGAGAATCACATTGCTTGTCCTGCTGAGCATCCTTCATTTAATACAGATCAGGGTCCACAAAGGCTGCATGAGATTCAGAGGCAGGAAAACTATTTGCATCCTCATTTTTGCAGCTATGTGTCTTGTCTGCTGAGGGATGAGAGTTGTTTTGTGTGTGTTTGTTGATTATCCCTATTAGTCTTAGACTAGGGGGCTCCAATACATAAGATACTGTGTGGTGCTTTTGTATCCAAAAAATGAATAAGGATTATAAAAACTCATTGACCATATTTTCAAAACTTTACTTTTTTTACCAGGTAATAGGATTAATTTTTTATGTGTTATTTGGTCTGGACCTTTAGATAAGCTCTTATTCTCCTGAAATCAAGAAGCTGAGTATTGCAAAGCCACTCAGGCTAGTCACGAGTCTTCACAGAAGTACAGTGAATGTCGTTTATTTCTATCTTTAGCACACTTTTATAGGGTTTTACAGGGTCCGCAGGCTAAGCAAGTTACCATTGGCTAATACACATAGGTTTACATTTTTTCTCTTATACATAAGGACATTGTTTTGCTTCATTCTCTCTGCTTCAGGAGAGTTTCAAGGACATTAGACTTTAATATCGTCACTTATACCAAAGGCTGGTTTGCGCAGACAGGCCTTTACTAAAATATCATGCCCAACTTCTGTTAAAATATTCACTACAATTCCCCCTTTCTCTTTTTGCACAAGCCAGGCTTTGGATGCAACTCGTTCTACACTTCAATGGAGACAAGATAACACAACTTAAAACCACTATCCCAATTAACACCATAAGTAAAATCTGTCTCCCTTCCAGCACAAGAGACCTCAACCATCCAGTAATGCCCCGGTTGGCTAACCAACTTCCTGTGGGGACACTATCTTCTTTCAGGCCATATAACCCATCTGTAGCTGATTTAGTTGCTTGTGGATTGAAACTGAATGGTCAGTAAGGTTCAAACAACACATACCTTCAAACTCTTCACAACCATGTCCTTGTGCTAAGAGCAAGAAGTCAATTGCAGCTCTATTTTGCAATATGGCATGAGGTACACTACTTACATCAGCTGAAAGTTCACTTAACATTGTTGATGTTAAATTCAGTTCTTTCTTTGTCCAACAAACTAGCCTTTTTAGAGTTGACAAGTAAAAAAGAAGGCTGGCCATACTATACCACGACCCCAAAAGTCTGGGTCTCTAACATCATCACACTATAATTCATTCAGGCTTTGCTTTGACTGTTTGATGTTTTTTATTTTACCAGCTATATTCAGCAATTGGTGAAAATTTGGATGGAACAAAGTAAGTTTCCCAAGGTAACAGGGTCCCCAATGTGGGCTAGCAGGAATCCCATTCCATGCTCCAGCTCCACAGATTAGGAGTATTGCACTAGGTAATCACCTTGGTAATCGTCCTGTGAGATTGCACCGTGAATAAAAAGCTTTACTTTCGGTGTTAGTGATAAGATCAACTGCAGGGTTTACTGTAGCCCAGTTAGCCCATCACTTTGTTGGAGTGGCTTTTTGTCGGGGGCTCAAACATTACCCATCCACCTGAAGTATTGGTGGAGCCTAACAAGTCCAATTCTTCTGGGGGCCCTATGGTAACATTGAGAAGTTTGATAATTTTTGCTTGCCAGCAGGTTTCAAGTTGTCTTGATGTGAAGCCAACAGTGTGATTGCACTCTCATAACATTGCCAGTTGATTCAATTGAATTTCATTGCTAACTAAACTTTTAAATGCTTGAGGATCCCATTCAGGGACTCCTATGAGACAGGTGCAAAAAGGATCTCCAGGTGTGGCTAGGCTTAAACAATTTGATTTTTGGCCCTTTAAGTGTGCCAGAGTGACTCATACGTTCTGTCGCTTTTGGATGTTAGTTAGCAGACAGCTGGTTGGGACTATACACAGCACAATTACTATGAGCAGTTTGTTCCATGCAAATGACACTATGCTTGCAGAATCACAGTTAAGGCTTTACAGTTAAATGAACTTTCAAATATGCTCATATTAACTCCTGAAGGGGGAATACTTACACCTTATACTAATGTCTTTTTTAAACTTATCAATAACCTACACATAACAATTATTATACAAACTAAACTTTTTATCTTAAACCATTATCTAACTACTTTTAACACGTGCTCTGGTATTTATGCAATCTAAGCATGAAAGCAATTTGCTTAAAAATACAATTATAATTTGCTTTTATATACAGTTAGATGGAGTCTCTATACTCTTTTAGATCTTCACAAACAGACTATGATTTAATGCGATTCAGTCTTGGAACATCCGCTGCTCCTGTGACGTCAGCCGGCAGCCGATCAGTGACTGACTGAGGGCATTGATGTTCGGATTGTTCTTCACATCCTTTTAAATCTTAAAACAGAAGATAACTGAAAAAAAATTGGTAGAGAAACAACATCATGACGACAACATAAAATTTCTGTTGGCAAACTGTCTGTGTAGTTTTCAGACACAACTGTGTCCTGGCAGCTCCACTTCTGATCTTGTCTGGAGTACTAAGGCTGCATGACGACGTCTCTTCACTGGGTCTCATGTTTTCAGAGGCAGACAGTCTGGTCAGATGAACAGGTGACCTTTTTGAACCTGTCAACTAAACACAGGCACTTCTCCCTTTGAAGTCAATGAATCATTTTGACTTGTAGCTGTGGTACACTTAATTGTAAATTCAGCTTATATGATCTTGCTAAATTTTGATGTAAATATTTCATTCTTGTGGTCCAAATTTTTAATACACATATTGCACTAATCAAATGCTTCTAAGGCATCAATTTCCCCCGTTTTGTTTGTTTGTTTGTTTTTTGGGTTTTTTTGTTTTAAAAAAATAAAATGAGATGTACTTCTGTCATACATATCAACACAAAACCATATACACAATGAATAAGAAAAACCTTATAGCAAGCAGTTAAAATCAATTAAATAATAAACATTATTAATAACATATGTAATATAAAACTACCAATAACCACTAAAATACTGCACCAGCATCTTATAGTCTGCAAACAAACAAACAAACAAAAAAATCAGTGAAGGATTGGATAACCACCATCATAAATGATTCTCCAAGCCCACTTTAGAATTGATCTAGCTATCATATTAATAGGGTCAAACTGACAAGTCAAAAAGCAACTCAAATACTGATTTGGTACAGAAAACATCTGGATCTGTTGGCAAACATTCCATCCAGGTAAAGTTAAGGCTTGGCCAGGGCCTTAGGCTTTAAACTGGAAAGATGTCTCTTAACTCATTTTCAAAACAAGGTTCTCAACAGTAGCAGCTATGAGATGCTTAAAGCACAGCAAACTGTTGAAGTGCATTTGTACAAAGCAAATGATCAGGAGCCTTAGGCAGCAGACCAATTAAACCATTCAGCAGCTGGTTCCATCTGAAGCCTCTCCCATGGCAGCAGGCCCTCAGCAATGGTACTTTTCCTTGGAATTCTGGAAACATTGAAAAATAACAAAGCTATAAAAAACAAAAACTGCAGCGATTGCAACAACCAATAGAACTTCCAATGAACTCAAGGGTGTCACAGACTGCATTCACTTCTATTTATAAGCAGGAGTTCATCAGGGTTCTATCACAGCTGTTTCAGTTTTAGTCATCTTCATCTCTCTAGGAAAATAACTATGCAGTTTGAACAAGTGTCTCCAGTGAAACATAAAACAATTCAAATCAAACAATATTTAAACCTGATAAAAATTAATTATAAGAAAAGGAAATAACAAAACTTAACCTTAAAAGAATATCCAAAGTTATAAAACTTAAAAACATTCAAACCTAAACATAGTAAAACATAACTTTGCTTAATTCTATTAACACTTAATCTATACCAAATAAAAGCATAACTTAATCTCATTCTGTTACTACAAAAAGGTAACTAAAAGTTTGATACATACCTTTTAAACACAATATAACAGTAACACGAATTCATTATAAAGATTATAAAAATGTAACAAATACATCACAATTCTATGTCATTTGGCTTTAAAGATAACTCACAAGAATTGCAAATATTACTAAAATACATATTAATAACAAAAGTTTGCCTAGTATATGCTTAAATTGGTGAGTGATAGTAAAAGGCCTTAAAATCTTAGAAAATTCAGGGACTTAGAAAGCAAGTTAGGTTTGGAAAGCCCTGGGAAAAGCAGGCCCTGGAAATGTTAGGCCTTGTGCTTGCTAAAGACCAGGTCTGCAAGCTGCACCTGTGTAGTCAGTACATGATAAATGATACAATTGTTAGATGTGATTAGACATAATTATTGTTTAGAGAACATGGGGAACCATGTTAGGGGGCTAAGGGGGGATCACGAGAAATTCATGCTTGGGTAAAAAACAATGCATACAATAGAACAATGTAAGTTTAATAATTAATATGTAAGTTGCATACACGTTCAACTCGAAAATCTAAATCGGGTCAGATTTGTGTATGTGTGCCCCTGACACCCAGAGCTCTTAATAAAGCACCTTCATATAATCATTCTGTGACTATGTGTTCCTGAACTCTAACATTTTGGTGACCCAGGTGGGACCTTGTGAGTGCTGCTGAGTGAGTTCTCGACTCGATCGTGCTCCAGCCGGCACTGAGGGATTCTCGGGGTGCCCATCAGCCACAACCATCTCTGCTGCTCACAACGTCTCTGGGAGAAGAGGTAAGATGCTTTTACTTTGGTTTGGGTGCCTGCCAGTTAGACGCGGTGAAAGCTGCGCGTGATTGGGCTAAAGGACTTCCTCTTGGTAAAGCCTAGGCGCCGTCCGTAAGACGACTGCGAAAGCATCGCAGATTCGGCATTTGTGGTGTATTATAGTTATAATATGGAGAAGCTTAAAGGGATTTTGGGCAGCAGTGCTCCCATACCGGGTACTTCTCCTTTGGGGTGCTTATTAGCACACTGGAAACAAGGTAATTTTGGGGAAGAATTACATAAGGCTAAGTTGATTGATTATTGTAATACATGGTGGCCAGAGTATGTCCTGGATAGTGGAGAAAAGTAGCCAAAGAATGGATCTTTGCAATATAATACTATTTTACAGTTGATGTTGTTTTGTAAGCGAGAGGGAAAATGGGATGAAGTTCCGTATGTTGACTTGTTTTTCTATCTGCGAGACAAGCCAGAATGGCAAGCTGAGTGTGGATTGATGGTGGTTAAAGCATGTGTGAGTGATAAATGTGAGGTTTGTGTAAAAGAGAAATGTTTAAAACACCTGGCACTAAAACAAAGTTTGTGTCGGGGGAACGATATGGATGTTGATTTACAAGTGGCTTTAACAGAACTGAAAGAACCTGACTCTGTCTTGTCTGCCCCCACTTCACCCAGTCTTATTCCACCTAACCCTATTACACCTAATTCTAGCCCACTTAATCCTACCTCACCCTTCCCTCTTTACCCTCCTCTTCTGCCTTCACCAGATCCTTCATCCCCAGGAGATTATCAAAATTTAACCGTAATACAAGGAAATGTGAAAAATGCTGGGGGGGGAAATAGTAGTAATGGATGTAATGATAATAAATCAGCGACACCGGTATCTCACCAGACATGGTGTAAGTTTGCCCCCGTCCTGTATAAAACGAAAAAGACTTGGGCAGACAAAATCAGACTGTGATTGCCCCCTTGAGACAAGGAGTAGGAGTAGAGGGGCCGGTGTTTGTAAAGGTACCTTTTTCTCCTGCGGATTTGGTAATTTGGAAACAATCAGCTGGAACTTATAGAGAGAATCCTGACAAAGTGGCAAGGGTGGTAAAAATGGTTATGAAAACTCAGAATCCAGATTGGGATGATATACAAGTAATATTAGATACTTTAATGGATTCTACTGAAAAAGAGATGGTGCTTAGGGCAGCCAAGGAGAGAGTGAGAGAAGATCTCAGAACTGGGTTAGTAACAGGGACTTTGGATGAGAATTTTCCTACCGAGGATCCAGGGTGGGACTCTAATGTATTTAGGGATATGCGGAGGCTGAAAAGATATCAAGAATGGGTTCAGATAGGGGTTCAGAATGCTGTGCCTAAAACTATGAATTGGTCTAAACTGCATGAGATAAGGCAGGAAAAGAAAGAATCCCCCACTGCATTTTTTGGAAAGGCTTAAAGAAGCCGTGAGAAAATATACAGATTTGCAAATAGAAATAGAACCAGCAAAAGTTCAGCTTGCTCTTATTTTCCTTGGGCAGTCGCAAGACGATATCAGGAGAAAATTACAGAAGTTAGAAGGAGAGGAATTAAGGAATTTGGATAAATTACTTGAAGTGGCTTGGAAGGTATACAATAGCAGGGAAAGGGAAGCTCGTAAGAAGCAGCAGCAAAATCTCTTGGCAGTATTACAAGGGAGAGAGAATTCAGGACACGGCAGGGGTGGTCGTGGATTGGGGAGGGGCGGACTTGGCAGAGGACGAGGGGTATCGGTTTTGTCAGGATTAGGGTTAAATCAATGTGCATATTGCAAGCAGGAGGGGCATTGGAAAAAAAAAATGCCCAAACAACCCGAATAACCAGTTTAACCAGGACAATCAGTTCCAGCAGGAAGATGTTGCCAAGGCTATGGTACTAGGAGAGTACAGCAGCTGACTAGAATTGGAACAAAAGTCAGTACTGGAACCTTTAGTAACTATACAATTGGGAGATAAAGAAGTAAAATTCCTGGTGGATACGGGAGCTACATATTCTGTACTAAATTACCTGAAAGGGCAAACTGGGGACAAAACAACAATAGTTGGGGCCACAGGGGAGGAAGAGAATCGGCCATTCCTGCAACCCCTAGATTTGTGTTTTGGAAACAAAGTTTTAACACATGAATTCTTATATGTGCCTGAGTGTCCAATTCCACTTTTAGGACGAGATTTATTGGCAAAACTTGATGCAGTAATAACTTTTGAGAACGGGGAACTATTAATGAAAATACCTGAATCAAAGACAGGACAAATTTTAATGATAAAAGAAAAACCTGTCCCTACTAACCCTAAGGAAGTAGAGGATGCAGTAATTCCCTCTGTATGGGAAACAGATATACCGGGAAAATCTAAACTGGCACAACCAATACATGTGGAATTAAAAGATGAGGTAAAGCCTGTGCGGGTCAAACAGTATCCTATAAAACCAGGAGCACGGCAAGGAATAGTAAAGACCATTGATAAATTTTTGAAGTACCAAATTTTAGAAGAATGTGAATCAGAATTTAATACACCAATATTCCCAGTGAAGAAACCAAATGATGAGTACAGACTAGTACAGGATTTAAGAGCAATAAATGAAATAACTAAAGATATTTACCCAGTAGTAGCTAACCCTTACACGTTGTTGACATCCGTGAAAGAGAAATATAGATGGTTTACTGTAATTGATTTAAAAGATGCCTTTTTCTGCATACCTCTTGACAAAGAAAGTAGTAAACTGTTTGCCTTTGAATGGGAAAACCCAGAAAATGGAAGGAAAACTCAGCTCACCTGGACACGACTCCCACAAGGATACAAGAACAGTCCAACCCTATTTGGAAGTCAGCTAGCTAAGGAACTGGAGATTTGGACCGAGAATGGGCAAGTACCGAGAGAACAATACCTGCTGTTACAGTACGTTGATGATATACTGATAGCTACGGAAGAAAAAGCAACCTGCATAAAGGTAATGATTGAAATTCTAAATCAGCTGGGAATGGGAGGATATAAGGTGAAAGGAAAGGCACAAATTGGCCAACAGACTGTGATTTACCTGGGATGTGAAATCTCACAAGGGCAACGTAAGCTGGGTACTAATCATATTCAAGCTATTTGTGCCATTCCAGAACCCCGGAACCTATATGAGCTACAAGTTTTCATTGGGATGACAGGGTGGTGTCGCCTGTGGATCATGGACTATGGACTAATTGCAAAACCCCTGTATGAAGCCCAGAAGACGCAGCTGTTTACCTGGGGCAAACCACAGAAGGAGGCCTTCCTCAAACTGAAGAAAGCATTGACAACGGCTCCGGCGTTAGGATTGCCTGATTTATCCAAAGACTTTCAGCTGTTTGTGCATGAAAGATCACACCTAGCTCTGGGAGTACTAACCCAGCGTTTAGGAAGATGGAAAAGGCCGGTAGGCTACTTCTCCAAACAACTTGACAACGTGAGTGCTGGATGGCCCTCATGCCTATGAGCAGTTGCAGCCACTGTGATGCTGATACAAGAAGCTAGGAAGCTCACGATGGGTAGACACATAGATGTCTATGTACCACATATGGTAACCACTGTTTTAGAACAAAAGGGGGGCCATTGGCTATCTCCAAGCAGGATGATGAAATTCCAGGTAATCCTGACTGAGCAGGATGATGTCACATTAAAGACAACTAACCTTTTGAATCCAGCCTTGTTTTTAGGTACAACGACTGAAGAAGGCCCATTAGAACATGATTGTGTGGAAGTGATAGAACACACCTGTTCAGCTAGAGCAGATTTGAAAGACGTCCCACTGGAACAGGCAGACTGGGAGCTGTTTACAGAAGGAAGCAGTTTTGTGGAGAACGGGACCAGATACGCTGGATATGCAGTAACAACAATACGTGCAGTGGTAGAGGCAAAGGCCTTGCCAGCAAACACATCTTTCCAAAGAGCAGAACTGGTTGCCTTAACCAGGGCGTTAGAGCTGAGTGAAGGGAAGAAAGTAAATATCTGGACTGATTCAAAATATGCTTTTGGAGTGGTGCATGTACACGGGGCATTGTGGAAAGAAAGAGGACTGCTGTCTTCCCAAGGAACACACATTAAACATCAAGATGCAGTCCTACAATTGATAAAAGCAGTGCAAAAGCCGGAGCAAGTGGCAATTATGCACTGCAAAGCACACCAATCAGGAAATTCCAAGATTTGTGAAGGGAATCGAAAGGCAGACTGGACAGCATGACAGGCTGCCCGGAAAATGCAAACAACAATGGCATTGATACCTTTAAAAGTTAATGTATCTCAATTCAGTTTGCCTCCAAAACGCAAATATTCAGTAGAAGATGAGAAATTGGGACGTTTGCTAAATGCACAAAAGAATTCAGAAGGATGGTATGTAACTGCACAAGGACAAATAGTGTTACCCCCCTTGATAATGAGAGAAGTTCTACAAATTAAACATAATGAATGTCATTGGGGTGCAGAGGCATTGGTAAAACTGCTAAAACAAAAGTTAATCTCAGTACAGATGCTAACAATGGCAAAATCAGTAATGTCAAAATGTGAGATCTGCTTGAAAAACAACCCGGTGGCTAGACGCCAAGCACAGCTAGGGAGAGTCAGGATGGGAATAGAACCAGGAGACTACTGGCAGGTAGATTTTGTAGAACTGCCAAGGACTCGGGGATACAAATATCTGTTGGTAGGGGTTGACACATTTTCAGGATGGCCAGAAGCCCTTCCCTGTCACACAAATCAAGCAAAGGAAATGGTTAAGTGGTTATTACAGGAGATCATTCCCAGGTTTGGGGTACCCTTAGGGATATTATCAGATAGGGGGCCTCATTTTATAGCAACAATAGTAAAAGAAATAAGTAGATGGCTGGGAATAACCTGGGACCTCCACACGCCATGGAGATCCCAATCAAGTGGACAGGTAGAGAAAATGAATCAAACACTAAAGAGGCAAATCAGTAAAATATGCCAAGAAGCCTAACTGAAGTGGCCCCAGGCTTTGCCAATAGCATTGTTAAGAATTCGGATAAAACCAAGGAGTGGAATGTCAGTTAGTCCCTATGAGATATTGTATGGAAAACCATATGAATCTCCTGAACCTAACCCAAATGCACGTCACAGGGAAACAAGAGGTATATAATTATGTTCTTTCTCTTGGGAAAACTTTAGCCCGGCTTCGGAGCACCCTCGTGTGGAACAGACCACTGACTCTTGAGAATCCAGTTCATGATATACATCCAGGAGACGAGGTGTACATTAAAAATTGGAATGAAGAACCACTGAAAGAAAAGTGGACTGGGCCCCATCAGGTACTGTTGACCACCTTCACAGCAGTGAAAGTAGCCGGTGTGGACCCCTGGATTCACTATACCCGAGTGAAGAAAATCCATTCCAGATCACAGACTGTGTAAACTGTAGGACCAACAAAGCTACAGATAGGATGCATTTAATTGCTTTAAGAGTGTTAATAGTAGTTGCACCACTGCTCATTTTATGGTTATTGATGTCTTTGGGATGTGGAATGCAAAAAGGTCAAATAATCACTCTTCATTCTAGAATGAAGAGAGAGATGCAAGCAAAAACACAAGTGATAAGAATTTCCAATGAAATTCGGGCTGAGAATGTGATGATTGGATTAGTTAAAGACTTTGCCAAAATACAAAACACTAGCAGAATAACTGCCTGTCTGCCAATACTGAAGGCAGCAGGAGACCCAATAAGTTGGGGAATTACAACATCAGAATTACCTAAAGTACAAAAGAACAAAACAATTATTTGTAAGCAAGTACCAGAGTCGAGGCAAGTAGTCAAAGAGGCCTGGAAAATAACAGAAGAGTGGATGAGGCCTCTGAGGAAACGGGATTGCATCTTAAGTCATGGCAGGGTAGGACAAATCATAGAGTGGTGGGTTGAAAACCAAGACATCGCAAATTGGGAATGCTTTTTGCCACATTATGAAAAGATCAGAAAAAACATTACAGAAACCACTCTGATATGGAAGTGTGAGGCCAAAGATAGGAAAGGTCACATAGAGCCTTGGGACAGTGTTTGGTCCATGGGTATACTTCAAAAATTCCAATATATGGCAAACACCCCTTGGTGTATTAAGTGGGAAGGCTCTGAGAACGAAACAGATCCAGCAGTAATGAACACTGCCACTAGTAGCCGAACAAAGACAGACAAAGTAAGTTGGTGAGCATGTAATAAAACTTATGACTGCACTTCTGATTCCACAGAGATAAAACAAATGCCAGCTCTGGTAACAGCTCTACAAATTGGTTGTGCTTGCAGAGGTATTAAACATAAACAAGGCAAAATGGATTACAAAATAATTGTAGGATGTACCAGGAGTACAATCCGAAGTCCAGGACCATTTGTATGGGCAACAAGTGATGGTACTTGGACAACACATTTGCCTGTAGATGGGAAAGTAAAAGAAATTACTTTGGGCCTCCCTACCTTATGTCCTATTTGGAAAAAGTCCCCATTTAATGGAAAACATGAACTTCTGCAGATAAGAACCAGACCAGAAGTTCTAGACAATGAGAATCAGGATGACATTTGACAAGAACCTTCTAGTGGAGTGAAATTTGGGTGGGCCCTAGAGTCCTTTCTCAGTCCTGTAGCGAACTATCGGAATAGAGAAATGTTGTACAAACTTACAGGTCAGGTAGATAGACTAGCAAGAGTCACTTGAGAAGGATTTAAAGAACTAAACCTACAATTACAAGCCACCACAAAAATGACTTTACAAAATCGATTGGCCCTAGATTTGCTACTCCTGAAAGAGCATGGAGTGTGTGGTTTTTTAAACGGACAGACTGATCATTGTTGCGGCCACATCCCAAATGTAACAGAAGATGTAGAACATGACATCAATCAGTTGCAACAAATAGAGCATGAAGCACAGGAAGAGCAAAAGGATTTGACTACAAGTTGGTTAGGCAAAATCTTCAAAGGGTTAGGGTGGAATGTGAATTCATGGATTAAATCTATCATTGAGAATGTGATAATTTTACTAATTGTATTTTTAGCAATTTGGTTAGTTTACAGCATCTTAAAAAGAGAAATACAGAAGAAAACATCCTGGAACCAGAATATAATAAAGGCACTGATGCGAGATCTACACCCACCATCCTCCAGTTCTCCATTTCGTGACAGCATCCAGGACAACGTTTACATCAATCAAGGATTCAAAGAACACCAAGTATAAACTCAGAAACAAAGGACTGTATCAAGTGAAAACATTTGCACTTATGGTGAAATGAAAATGCTTTCAAAGGGGGGAAATGATAGTAAAAGGCCTTAAAATCTTAGAAAATTCAGGGACTTAGAAAGCAAGTTAGGTTTGGAAAGCCCTGGGAAAAGCAGGCTCTGGAAATGTTAGGCCTTGTGCTTGCTAAAGACTAGGTCTGCAAGCTGCACCTGTGTAGTCAGTACATGATAAATGATACAATTGTTAGATGTGATTAGACATAATTATTGTTTAGAGAACATGGGGAACCATGTTAGGGGGCTAAGGGGGGATCACGAGAAATTCGTGCTTGGGTAAAAACAATGCATACAATAGAACAATGTAAGTTTAATAATTAATATGTAAGTTGCATAACAATAGAGTATAAAACACGTTCAACTCAAAAATCTAAATCGGGTCAGATTTGCGTATGTGTGCCCCTGACACCCAGAGCTCTTTAAAT
Source organism: Pseudopodoces humilis (assembly GCF_049639895.1). NCBI lineage: Eukaryota > Metazoa > Chordata > Aves > Passeriformes > Paridae > Pseudopodoces > Pseudopodoces humilis. The sequence goes on from NC_142203.1 coordinate 10,204,447, forward strand.
AAAGCACCTTCATATAACCATTCATGGTTATGTGTGTTCCTGAGCGCTAACATGAGGATTTTAAAGTGCAGTTTTACTAGAGAAAAAACCACAACAGCACAGGATTTGGCAAGTTTACATTCAGCTTTTGTAGCACTTTTCAGAAACATCAAGTCCAATTCTTAATTAAAATCTGAAGTGCAGATTGGCATATATGCTGTTATGCATGTTTTTTATAACAAAAGGACGCCCACTGCAATTACCTTATTAGAATTGTGGAAAAAACAAGCAAAAGGGTAATATATGCTTTAACTTAACTTTGTCTTGTGCAGTGAAGTTCTCCTAGCGAAATATTTTTAAACCATAAATACCTTTTGTAGATAACAGTAATTGAAGGTTGTTTTACTAGCAGCTGTAAATCATTCAATATTTTAACATTAGGTTTTAAAACGAATTATTGCAAGGTAACTCCTGTTAATATTCATCTTAAACACCTTTTTTTTAAAAAAGGAGCTTTTTAAACTTTCAAAGAATCACAATAATTTCTCTAGTAAAACTCTAAAAACTGCAACTGCATAAACTCATGTCCTGGTTTAGGGCAAATTTGGGAGAAAACCTCCAATGGGACTCCCCCTGGGAAGCAAACCCACGTGGCCCTTTTCTCCCACCCCCCAACCAGTTCGGGAAGAGATTTCTCCGAGAGAAGTGGAAAAAACCTGTTTATTTCACAGGCACAGCACTACCCAGCACAAGAATCAGCGATATCAAATTACAAAACCTCTCGCCCTTCAGAAGAGATGACAAACTTCAGAGGGTCTCTTTCCTGTGGGTGTTCGCTCTGTTATCAGTCCCTCTGGCGCTGGAAAATGCCGCTGCCCAGGCTGGGCTCCCGGTAGTCCACGGGTGCAAGCTCCCGGTGCTCCCCCGAGTCCCCAGTCCAGAGCAGGTTCGATTCGTTTCAGAAAAAGGGAAAGAAAACAGTCCAGGAAGACCTCTCTGCTCCGGCTAGTTGGAAAGCCAAGGCGATCTGTCTCTTGTTGTCTGTCTGTGCTGTAGTCAAAACTCCCGATGCAGGGGGAGCAAGTACAGTCTCTGATAACAGACTCGGTGCTTCTTTTCCACTCACTTTTACTCTTAGATGGAATTTTAAGAATACAAAACCTGTGTCTGGGTTAGGTGGACGAATGGGGATACAATTTAACATCATAATCAACCCAGGACAACTAATAATAACTTAAAACACAAAATTAACTCTAAAAGGGTATATAAAAACATTTAAAAAACCAATGAATCATGACTTTTTAACAAACTGGGTACTGTCCCTGTGCTTCCTCTTAGAGAGGGAGCGGGGGGGTGGACTGCCTGCTCTGCTGCTGCTCTTTGCTGCTGTTATGTTTCTTCACATCCCCCACATACTCTCGCAGAGAAGAAAAACGGACGGAAAGAAAAAACCTCACAAAGTTAACTTTAGGAAATGGAGTTCTTTCTCTCAATATTTCTCCCGTTGTTCACAGATAGAGAAAAAAGGGAACGATTTTACAAAAGCAGGCAATGTTACACGAAAAGTCTCTCAGGGCCAGGTGGTAACAACTGTGACCATTGCAGCTTATCAACTTTTAATTACAGTGATGAATTTTGAACTAGATACCATATAGTTAGCAATTTTTTGGCTATTTTGTCTCTCTTTGAAGCTGTCTGAACCACCTGTTTCTGCTCAACTGTTTCTGTAATTGCTGATATTTGTCCAACGTAGCCTTGGAGCTTTTTCTGCACTGCCTTTGCCCTGGGGGTGCCTTTGTTCTCTGTGCCCACTTGAGTGCTCCCCCATGTCCCCCTGGTTTGGGTGGAAACCATTTTAAATTTGGTTTCTTTTCTTCCAGGGTAGTAAAGCTGGAACTTAAAGAAGATTGTGGTGTTAAAAGTGTCTCTAAAGGTGGAGCAAATAGTTCAGGATGTATCACATCCTGCCGTTGCTGAACAGATTCTGTTTGTTTTTTTGGCGTTTGCTGTGGAGTTTCTTTCTCTTTATTTTCTTGTCTCTGACTCTCCCTCCCTCTCTCCAAGGGCGGCATAGATAGGAATGCTCGCCCAGCAGTGGGAGGTGAAGGCGGCTGCTCCTGCTGGCGGAGAATTAAGGCACTCACAGCCTGGTTAGATCTCACTTTCGTGTTCTTTAAGGTCTTAATTACTATCTGCCAAGTTGGACCGAGAGACAGAGTGTCCTTGATTCTCCCTGTAATCATTTTCTTCCACAAATCCCCCATGTCTTTTCATTCTTCTACTGCAAAAAGCAGTGGTGGCACCAAAAAGCACAAATTTTCATTAGCTCATGGAACGAGCCTCTCCAGGTCCTTTCCCCTGACTGCTTCACCTCGTTTAACCATAATGCTAAGAAGCAGTTTCCTCGCTGCTGTAAACTCCACTTCTATTTTTTGTGCGGCCACGGACGGGAGAAGGGGAGCAACCCCTCCTCCTGGTGCACCCTCGATCTGCACCTGGCTCCTCTGCCCTCGGCTTTCCCCAGCTAGGCTCCTCTTGAGCCCGCTTACCCGGTACCAATCCGCTCCCACATCTATCCGCATGCAGATCCACTCCGTTGGCCCTGGCCCACTTACACGTCTTCGGGACCACCGAATTCCCTCTGCCCACAAAGGGTCCTTGTTCAGAGCGCCAGGTATTGAAAAGCCGCTCAGACTATTCACCAAGTCTGCACAGAAGTAAAAGTGAACACTGTTTATTTCTATCTTTAGCACACCTTTTATAGGGTTTGCCAGGGTCCCCGGGCTAAGCAAGTTGGCTAACACACACATGTTAACATTTTTCCTCTTATACATAAGGATATTGTTTTGCTTCATTCTCTCTGCTTCAGGAGAGTTTCAAGGACATTAGACTTTAACATCACCACTTATACCAAAGGCTGGTTTGTGCAGACAGGCCTTTACTAAAATATCATGCCCAACTTCTGTTAAAATATTCTCTATGGCTGAGGAATGAGAAATTCATAGAATTCCTATCTGTGTTGGAGGCTGGGCACAGCACAAGAGGTTTTGCCCTCACAAACATAATTTCTGAGGTGGGCCAGCAGAAGAGAAGACCAGGAAGGTCAGTATTGTTGGAGAGCCAGGCTTTGGAATGTCACAATCTGCCCCTCTGTGGCACCACCCTCCACCATTCAGTATGCACAAGTTATTTTATGTAGCAAAACCTAGTGGGTTTTCCTGGGGAAAGGTATCTGTGATGCAGGGTACAAGTTATTGGGATATGTGTGGGTTTGTTCTTCATTGGAATTTCATCTATTTTGCAGTCCTTCTATTGTTTTGGAAAATCTGGATTTTGCAGCCTAAGTGTGATTCCATGGCTGGATGAATCTATGGCCTTTGAAGTATTTTATCTTCTGCCCTTGCTGCCATTTGTTTAGTGAGTTCACAGAACAGTGAAATAAGTTCTTTCCAAAGAGGGAATTGACTTTCCATAATGGGAATTGAATTTCCAAAATGCTGCAGAAATTTCAGCTGTTAGAGACGTAAGGAGATATCAGCTGTTGTGTGTAATTGAAAATCAGCAGAAAAATGTTAGATTGTAGGAGTCCAGAAATGTAGAGACATTTCTCTGTCTATTCAATTCTTTAAAAAATACACCAATCCTATATAATATTGACAGAAGGGCTTCCAGATATCCCTGAGCAAGCCAAAATTTGTAAGAAATTAAGTAGAAAGTAGAAAAATGTTTAATATATCACTGAGGTGAAAATATAGATTTTAGAAGGGTTTCACACATGGAGTAAAGATGGAGGAAAAAGGGTGTAGTTTTTAATCCTTCTTCTTTCTTCTTCTCCATGCTTCTGCAGTTTTTAGAAGCACGAAGAATGATTGCTTCAGAGTTACTCACACTTTTAATTACGTGAGTAGATATAGAAAACTTATTTGTTAAGATATAATAATGCACGTGTCTGTAGTTAATAGGGTAAAATTTAACATAAAGGTGAAGAGACTGCATGGTTCGGGGCCATTTTTTATCATCAGAGCAAAATGAGCCAGGCTGTGGTGATTTAAGCTTGTGCAGTCAGTCTGGATAGACCTGCCAGGTTTTGTAAGGATCCTTCAATAAACACGAGAAACCAGAATCTAATAAGCCCGGGAGTTTTCTTCAAATCATAAGAACTGAGATAAGTGGGACTCCCCACGAGGGAGGATCCCAAAAGAATTCAGCCCAAAGGAGGCTGAGAGAGACTAAAGAAAAGTTACATTACATGACAGTTATATTAGCAAATGTGTTTTAGCCTATTCACTCATATTCAAAAATTTTCTCTTCATGTTTTCCCATTGTATTAAAATTATAATATTTTCCACACTTCCTATTCTATTTTCAGAAGAAAAAAAGTGAAAAATCTAGTCAGTGTCTTGCATATAGGTGTCTATCACATGAAGTATTTATCTGTGTTTTGCTATGTTATTATTATAGAATTTGTTTTACTGTGAATAAAACACAACTTAATGGAATTTAAGTTCTGTATAACAAAACTATAAGCCTAATACAAACCTAACTCAAATCAAAAAAGGTGTGATTTCTGCTGTCATGTGATGATTCTGTGTTTTTTATAACTGCTGATATAAGTGTTCTGTTAATTAACTATGCTAAAAACATTTTACAATGAGCTCAGTTTAGCTGTGCCTGAACCCTTTTCCAGGAGCATTTCTGTGACACCATGGACTGCAGTAATCATTCCCAGTCTCCCCAGACTACACAGATTTCCTTTTAGATTTGCTCTAGATGATTAGATTTTATCCCTGCCCCTTCTTGAAGAGATCTCAGAAGCCCTGCTGTCCCATCCAGAGACAGGAAGAATGAAACAGGCTTCCCTAGCACCTACCACCAATTCCTACCTGCTGGGTCAGGATAGCCTGCAGCATCTGAAATGGCACTGGATACCAAAGTGTAGCAGATTTCAACCAACTCCCCATTCATATAAATTTTTGTTTGTTTGTTTGTTTGTTTGTTTGTGGGTTTGTTTTAGGTTTTCTTGTTTTGTTTCAAAATTTAACTTGCACTGTCCTTTTTTTACCCACACTGGTCAATGCCAATGCTGTCATTTGGACTGGCTGGAGGCAGGAATATTGATACTGTTGATCAGAGTCACATCTCTCTCACAGTGCTGCTTGAACACAAATGAGCAGAACACCCTTCAAAATCTGTAAAACAATAAAAGGGAAGAAATTATTTTCCTCTTCAATGGTAATACTCTCTAAATTGTGTTTGTGGTGTTAGAGGCTGCTTTTATTGATGCTCCTAATCTTTATCCCCAAATTAAAACTGGTTTATATGAAATGAAAACATGGGGTTGCTTCTCGTGTGTTGAAAGAGAGGACAGAAGTGTTACTGGTCATCCTTCCTCCATGTGCAGTTATGTGTGTTATAAAAAATTTGTAAAATTCAGGAGATACTGTAAGGAATAACAGTCTTTAATACGAAGCCATGGTGCATGCCATCTTTGTATTAAAATTTATCCCTGAAACACGGAACTGTCAAGACTCATTGTCAAACTAGGTGGTATTCCAGATAATCCAGGAGGAACAAATTTTAGTCTTCAAAATTATTTTCAGTTTTTTTCTTGTGGAAAAAGCATATGTCCTTAAAGTACTGTTGGGATCCTCCAGCTGAAAATGACTGTGTCCCATAATTTTTTGATTGGTTCCTACCTTATACCATTGCCTGAACACTAGCTCTTTCATCAGTAGCAACGGTGGTGGCAGTCAGAAGGGTATGGCTATGCTTGCCATGTTTGTCCTACCTTCTCAAAGGACCACAAACACTCTTCTTGCTCCATCCTTGCTGCTTTTGTTTCTGTTGATATATCATGAGACTGAATATTTGGCAGCTGAGGCACCTAGGTAATTTACTCTGGAAATTTAGGATGATTACACAATGGCAATTTCTAAAAGTAACTTTTAATTTTATTTTTTATTCACAGTTCTCTATCCTTCTTGACTACTGCTAGAAGCAGCATTAGTGATCTCTGTGGTCTCAGATATATATAGGCCAATACTAACAGTTGTTTATTATCAATTATAAACCAACAAATACTATCTAGTACCCAGTGCCAAAATAACACACTGCATCTCAAGTTTCTGTGTCCATGGAATCCAGGATCACACTCCCATTTAATCTGTTTTGTTTATGTCTCTGGAAACACTTTGTTGCTCTGAGCAACTTGATTTAGTGGAACAGGTTTTGGAAACAGATGATTGTTAAGGTTCCTCCCAACCCAAGCCATTTATGATGTTTTGAAATTAATTAGAGATCATAGAGTAACTTATGCATCTACCATGTATTTATTCTGGTATTTTAAGAGGTAAATTTTATGTGTTTTAATTCTTGACACAGCATCAGTGTTACAGCATTCAACTTTCCTAAAATATGATTTGGAATAGCCAGTGTTTTGTTTAAAAATATCTGCATATTTCAAACATTTCTGTACAAAACCTTGTGATTTCATCACAATGTTTCAGAGCAGGATGAAACTGTTATTATGGTAATGCTATTTACATGACAATATGAGTTGATGAACATATTGTTTGCTCAGAGTACCCAGTTCCTGAAGACTTTTATCCTTTCACTGCACAATTTCTTGTTCCAAAAAAATCCTGGCAGTCTAATTGAAAATATCTGCATTTTCCCATGATAAACTGAAAAGCATATTCCTTTAGTTTATTTGAGAAATTCTTCCCTTGCTATCTTGGAGTTTCCAGTTCTAATCCCATTAAAAAGAAAACTAAGTATTTTTAGAGTTTTACATTAAACACATAATGGTTGCAGTGCTACCTTTGATCTCTAAGTGGCAGCATTTATTTGTTGGTGCCAGCAGAATTTATAGCAGGATTGTCTGATGTTTCTGAAGTCTTGTGTATCATATTGCTTCATTTCCAAATATATGTAAATCAGCTGCACTTTCATGCCAGCAGAAGCACAACTTGCACAGTAATTGGTGGCATTTTGCATTCCGTTTTCACATTACACCTTAGTATACATTTGAGAGAGAGGTCTTCATAGGGAAAATTCTCACAAACCATCTCTTATCACCCTGGTGATTTTTGTATTTTTGTCCTAGTGTTTAGAAATACCTTTTTATTGATTTAGTATTTATTCAGTCAATGACTGTGCAGCAAGCATTGTTGTAATGCTACTGCACATGTGGTTTGATGTACGTGCATCCTCCAGTTTTAGCTAAGCTACACTATCTGGATCTAACTATCCCAAGTCATAGGAAAGGGTTGGAATAGGTTGTGATCCAGAAACTTGAACATGGGCTGGTCCTTGGAGGAGTCAGTTTTTTCTTGTGAGTAAACACTACAGAGGCACAGTATCACTGATTTTGGTTGCTGTGCTGGAGAACAGTAGAACTAAGGCCTAAAAAGAAAAATTATAGCCTGGCATGAAACAATAAATTACAATGTTCATTCACCTTTCTCTCACCCTGGTTTTAACTGGCACAACACCATTGACATCAGTGGTGGTACTCCTGACTTACCTTAATGAAAGGAAGGAGAAAACCAAGCTTTGAATTTTTGTATAGCTTTCTTAGTTGACAAAAAAGTGCAAAAGATAGCTGCTCTGGCTGTATCACCATAGACCTTGGCATAAGCTACAGAGTCAAAACATATGCAGCTCAGGTGTATTTCAACTTTAGGCGTTCCAAAATAGCAATGCTACTCTGACACCCAGTAAACAGGTTTTTTCTCAAACCATTTATCCACATACATTGCCTGTCTCAATACATTTCTACCCATTTAATCTTCCACAAATTTTTCTGTCTTGTCTTTTAATCAACATCAAAAATATTTTGAGGATTTTTCTGCTGCCTATCGCTGTTAATCAGCATTTAGAATAAAAGTTCTGACAGATTTATAAAAATAAAAAAAATACCTACAATGGAAGGAAGCACTTTTACACAGTGAATGAGTTGTTTGCATCCACAGAGCTGCAAGGTGAATCTTACTCTTGGGAATTCCTGTTTCTTTGTAAATCAGCTGCTAGAGTTATTATCATTCTCATGTGTAATGCAGGGCATATTAGAAAAATCAAATCTTTCATATGTGTTGGCATGATGCTACAGGAACAAAAGGTTAATAGCCCTGGATTCTGTACAACAAATTTTTACACTTATGGAATAAGAACGTTTTATACTTTCAATTCCTACCTTTTTTATCCTTTTTTTCCTTTTCTTTCTTTTTTTTTTTTTTTTTTTTTTCAGTTCATGGATTGAGGAATGGGAAAAAGTCTGTGGGATATATTTTTCAAGTTCCTTGATGCCTTAATCAGGAGATCTTGCAGAATTAATTTTGGGAAAGGGAGGACTGGGCTCTGTAGTGATATAAGAGCACAAAGTCCAGGCAATTTCACACTGGACAAGTCACCAATTCAGTTTTAATCGTGGTGTTAGGCTGATGCGTGGAAGAGAGCTAACATCAAACAGCACGGATGTTAGGATGATCTCCTCCCTGAGATGCAGGTTTCTATTTGCAGCAATAATAGAAATCTGCTCATACTATCGAAAGTCCAAGTGTGGGACATACACTATTTTATTTATTCAATATTTAAATATTTACACTATTTTATTTATTCACCTAGAGCTCTCTGTTTTATAGGTAGCCTTGTATGTTTATGACATCATTTGCTAAGTTTTAAAGATGTTAGAGTTTTTAAACAAATATTATTTTATTATTATTTCTTGGATTTGTAGTGTAACTATACTGCATTACATTTGAAAACTATGGTGTAAAAGTTTATACCCTTGCATTACTGAAGATTTACAGAACATGGTGGGACATGCACTACATCAGCACATAGGCACTGACATCACATAATTAAAAATTCTTCTTGCTACCATCTTTTTAGATATATTTATTTATATGCTTGCTTTTTAAAAAACACAAAAATTTATTAATAGCACTGAAACCTATATATATAAATTTGTTGGTGTCCACATTTTATACTGCAAAGGGAAGTACAACATCAATTTACCCAAACTCTATTTACAATGCCACAAGGGAAAAAGAAACAAATAAAACACCATAAAAATACTGGTTACGAATGCGCTCACTTTGCCACAATTGTAAGGATTTGCTTTTGAACACAGCCTAATCTGTATTTCAGAATATTAACTATTTCATACAATCCTGTTCTGATTTTTCCTAGCATCATACACTCATAGAACATGCTAAGTTGAAAGTGATCCATTATGATCATAGAGTCCAGCTCCTTGGGCCCTCACAGGACACCCCAACAATCACACCACGGGCCTGAGGGCATTGTCCAAACACTTCTTGAACTCTGTCAGGCTTGGTGCTGTGACCACTTCTCTGGGGAGTTTGTTCCAGTGTCCAACCATCCCATGGGTCAAAAACTTTTTCCTGATATCCAACCTAAACCTCTCCTGACTCAGCAGGGGAAGTGACTTAAACGTTCTTGCCCCAAGTTTACTGACAAATAACAAATAAACCCCAAGCCGCCCACTAATGCATATTCCCCTTTCCCCCATTGTCTCTCTGCAGTCCTCAAATCTCTTCTTGTAGCATTGATCCAGAAGGTTGAAGGATAAAGGATGAAGAATTTAAATGACAATTTTATTTATATAAAAATTATTTGTGGTTCATTTGCTGCAGTTGAATTCAGGTTAAAAATTCAGGTATACAAATGCTAAGTGTTTGAAGAAAAACTAAACTATTTCAGTTTTTAGCATAGACATCTGGGCAAATAAAAAAATCAGAAATAATTTTTTAAGGAAATGGATGTTGTTAAGGCAAAGAAATCAACTTCCAAGAGCAAAATTCAAAATCCTAGGGAGGGAGTGAAGAATCACATATGTGCACCTCTTCTAAAGACAGCTTAATGAAAATGTAATTGTCAAGCATTTTAAACACATTTCTATTAAACAATCAAGAGATACCTTCCCTAAGTGTGCCCAGGGACATTAACTTCAAAATTTTTTAGCTTCTCTTGCAGATTTTAAAGAGACTGTGAAATCTGAGAAGATATATTCACTGATGTTTGCTCATAATCTGAGGAGTTTCTCCTAGTTCAGAGAACAAAACCCTGTCCTTCTCTAGACACTCATTTAGTCTTTTAAATTCTGTAAAGAACAGATGATGCTGAGAGTTCTAAAAAATAAATGTCCTTATCTACACTCGATTTATTCTCTTTATGGACAAAATCACAAAGAGTGGTATGAGAAACAGACTCTCACTTTTTTCTTTTCTTTTTTTTTAAACTTTGAACCTTAATTAAAAACCTTAACAAAATAAAAAAAAAAAAGTCTGTATAAGGAAAAGTAAACTACAGCGCTGGGAGCTTTTGTGACTCTCCGCCACGTGCTCATCTACAAAATGGATATGTCCCCACCCAAAGTCTGTCAGTCAGCTCCTTCTTGGCCATCCATTAGTGGAGACTACTTTCCTACAACTTGATTGGAGGTCAGGTGTTGCCAATGCTGCGCGTCCTGGCAACAAGCCTTCTCTAGCACACGGCCTCCCTCCGCCAGTCCCCACCAGCCAAAACCACCCAGGGTCAACTGTACAGCGGGGGACAGGGAGCTAGAGGGAGAACAGAGAACGTCCAAACAATGAACCATAGTAACATAAAAACATCGGTAAAACTTCTTGTAACATATACACAATAATCATCCCGTAATTGCGAGATCCAATCATCACATGACTCACCTACAACAGCGGTAAATATTTGAAACTGATGCCACACCTTGAGTATTCAGCCTTAAAACATTCACTTAAGTTGCTTAGGAAGACGATATTTGATTGTCCATCATTTGATCAATGCTCAGCCTCCACTCTCCACGTGAAATTATCTTCTGAAATATTACAGGAACTCCAACTCTACCCACATGTCCTTAGCAAACAGATTACTCCAAGAGGCAGAATATTATGTACACTTTAAAAAAAAAGTCATTTACACCCTCCCCCGCCCCAAGCTGTCCAGAGAACAGAGAAATAAATAGAAAAAACACATTGGCCTAAATTTTGGGGTGCTGATATTGAAAAGAGGATTGATTTCATGTCATGGTGTACACCCAAACTGATTTCCTGGGTAGTAAATGCCAAGGAATAAATTTTCTTGCAGGTTACCAAAGCTCTTTTGTGTTTTAATGGAGGGCTAGAAACAGAGGTCAACAGAGACATTGGCAGGGATGGGGAGCGAATCACTGTCTGCAGCTTTGGGTAATATCTTCTGAAGGGAATGCCAATCAGTGGTTTTACTCTCTGAGATGAAAAGAAAGCAAAAGGAAAGAAATAAAACCCCCTACAAGAGTCTCACTATGCCAAGATCCAATGAGGAAAAAAGATTTATTGAACCATTAGATTTGACCACATTGATTGTCCTGCTTTTTAGAGATATTCAGGTTTCCTGCAGGCTGGGGATAGACAGAAACATCTTTTTAACAAAGACAAATAAAAGATGTTAATTTGCTAAAACTCATTTATCATTCAACCGATCAGCTATAATTAATCTGTAAATCAGCTCTCTTTAAATACCACAGATGTATTTTTGATAGGGTGTAAAATACAAAAGATGGTAGTCAGTCCAGAACAGTAGAAAGAAAATTAATGTAATTTAATTTAAAAAAATTGTCCAGGACTGCAACCCAAAAGAAAGCTTCAACTAAGGCTGTCAGGGGCTCCTCAGAAGGTGTATGTGGTGTGTTTTTTGCTGTCCATGACACCAAGTTATAGCAGAAAAGAATTAACTTCTTGAACTGCTTCAAATGTACCAACGCAGGCTGGCAATACTGAATATTCATACTTTAAATAGGATGCTAAGCCTTTTGTTGTCTAGATATCATCAGAAATGTAGATGTGTATGAAAAAGGAAAGAGTGAGGGAAACATTTCAGAAAACTGACTGCTTTGTGAAGGAGTTGTAAGCAGAAGCAAGATACATTAAAAATACCAGAGAGAGCAATGTGCATGGAAATACAGAAAACCTAATGATTAAGGATGTTGTCAAGTAGGTATGCTCTGGAAGCAGAGGAGTTTCAAATATAGCTACTGTAATATCAGAAAGATAAACATGCAACTCCTTCAATGGGTTTGACTCATTTTACTGCAGTCTTGCAGTCAATGAAATGATCTGTTAAGGTGGTTTCTGTAGTAATTCCACAGTTTGCTTCTCAGATCTGCCTTAAAGAGGTTTGCTCCATCTTTTGCATTTAAATATACTTCAGATAAATTTGGGGCTGGAGACAGAGGTCTCCAAAAGGACCGCCAAAAGGAATGATTTTACTGCTATGCATTTTCCTTTGCTTATTCTGCTGTCATCATGCTATGCCCCAAACATTATGGTACCTTAATAAAATGGGTCCGTACCTTTCATGTCAAAAGCACACAGAAAGTACTTGAAGAACAAAAAGGTATAATTATCCCTTTGATATTTTTTAGACATTTGTTGTGTTTAATTCTTGCAGAGATACCCCAAAAGTGGACAACAACAACAGAAGAAAAATCAAAGTCATTGTCTGGGGATGTTAAATTGCTGTCTCCCATTCAGTCAGGGTTCATGATGAATTTTGCCCATTTCTGAGGTTTGTGGGTTTTGTAGACTCTTCCATACCCCAGTTTTATCTCATCAGGTTCACACAAGCATCATGTTTATCCTCTCTCCCATACTAAGAACTTTGTAAATTGGTCTAGAAAGTGACAGTTTCTCAGGAGTGAGAGTAATAGGAAAGTTGATGGTGGGAAGGGAAAGGCTTGTTCTTTAAACCATTATACAGTTGTAAAAGGTTCAGTTGTTTGCAATTCAGTCTGCCTTGAAGGAAAATAATATCTTATTCACACCAAAGACAAATTCTTTTCAAAGATCTGAATGACACAAGATGGAGCTGCTAATGACTGTCTAACTTCAATTAAGCAAACAGTAAAGACATTTATAACAACTCTGATGAAACTGACAAATAGCACTCATCATTGGAAGACATTTGGGAAACAGAACAAACTAACAATATACCATAGACTGATCTCATTTTGTGGTTTTTTCATATTTATTTTTGCCTCTTGATTTGATGTCCCTAGTTCCTCAGTTTCAGGCTGTCTGCTGCAGTCCAGATTATATAACAAACTGAAAGAAAAAATGCTTCCAGGCCAAAGTGGCTGTTGAGATCAAATCTGAACAGAATTGTTTTCAGTGTTGATAAATTTCCACTTACATGAGAGGTGTCATTAGACATGATGACAATCTACTCTGCTTTATGTAAAGGAGGATAATTTTGTTGCAATTATAAACAACTGTACGATTTCATATTTGGAACAGGCAATGCAAAGGTTGGCAAGGTAAGATCAATGCATTTAGGTTTTTACATTCCTGTACTAGTTTGAAAACAAGCCAGTGGAAGAGTCCAAACCAGAACTACAATTTATTAGGAAAATTAAAATAAAGTCAGAAAACACTGACTTAGACAGAGTCAGGGTGTTGGTAGAAGTCCAAATGGCGGCTTCAGTCCTGATGGAGTGGCTGATGTGGTTCTGTCAAAGCAGTAATCCTGTAGAAGGGTCTGGTCTTCCTCTAAAGGCCCACTGGTAGTTATGGAGCTCTTGTCCTTTGGGAATCCAGTAGGTAAGGCAGCTCACAGCGTTCCAAACCTCAGACTATATCCAGGTAGGAAAGCTTGGTTCCTTCCCCTGGGTGAAGCATCTCACAACAGGATGATGTAATTTTATCAGTCATGTGGTGAGAACTGATGGCACATTAGCAGAAGATAGCCCCTGGAGGAAGTTATCAGAGATGAGTCATGAAGGAGACAACGAACACTGCCCCACCTCTTTTTAACACCTTATGGAGGTGGTGATAGAATACATCCTTTTGTTACTTCTTACATTGTAACCTAAGACAGTCCCCAGCATGGGACTTACCATATTGGTGAGGATTGTATGAGTTCATCAGTTGGAACACATAAACTCTTTGATAATTGACAGGTGCTTCATCCAAACTATGAAAATATGTGTTTGTCTTCTTGTTCTGTGATGTCAGAGGCACCCCAGATGGTGCCCTGGGACCATAAAGAGATTTTAGTAAAAGTGCCTTGACCCTGCCTGTGGCACTGTTTGAATGTGAGCATCTTTCAGTAAGAAGGCTTATTAATAATGGACTCAAATCCACAGCAGAACAAAAGTCTGTCAAAAGTTGCTTTTGCTGCTGATAATAGAGCGTGGTGTGACTATAATAAGGGTATTAATGCACATGTAGGTTTATACAAAATGGGAAACTTGTCACTTTCCAATGTCTTGATTTGTAACAAGTGTAGCTCTAAACGATGGATTTCTTATGCTCATGTTTTCTCATGTGCAAATAATAATCTGCTTGGTAGTTTTGTGGATAGTCACAGTGGGAAAGGATCTTCATGTTATCTTCTGATAATACTGATAATAAAGGTGAAAAAAATAGTACAGAGAATTTTACTTTAAATATTAGATTTTGAGTCTTTTAATGAATACTCATGTACAAAATTGCCTCCTGCTTTTGCACCCTTGACATGATTGTGCTTAACTTACTAAATATGGCGACACAATTGATCCTGTTAACTTTCAGAGCAGGATGACATAATTGGTTTTCATAGGAACACATCAGCTGGTGACAAAGGACTAAGACCAGGATTTTTATTATTAGGAATTATCATATCTTATTAATATACCCTCCTCACTCCTGATTATCACAGTAATGAAAATATATTATAGCTACTTTTTATTTTCTATCTTTATAAGTACTTAAAAAAATTCATTTTAGCAAAGAACACTGTCTACTAGACATGAAGACTTGAAATCTCCCATGTTCCAATGCTTAGAGCTTGTATCCACTTTTCTAGAGGATTGAGGTATGATGAGGTTGCATTATTTGACCATTATATGATTTGACCTGCATTTTCAAAAATATACTCAGATATGATATAAGTACTTCCTTTCCATTCATCCATTCTCTGTTCATCACATTCCTGTCATCCTCATTGTCTGGCTGAGGAACATTTCTCAGAGCACCACAAGCGGAGTATGGGCTCCCACCACATCTCTACTGAGCAGCAGATGGGCTGGAAGATTCAGAAGGAAGCTCCAGTGAGACCATCCTCTATCTTGCATCTCAGGTTCCCTTAGGCCAGAGGGAAACCCTGATTTTTAATGTCTGCAATAACCCTTTGTGGGTTCCACATTCTCCCTTCAGAAGAGGCACTGGTAATGTTTAGAAAATTTATGTTTAAAATATTCTCCTTTCAATTGTCTTTGACAAACCCAGACACAATGCTGTCCATGGAATTATATTTTATGAGCTTTTGAATGCCAGGAGGTGAATAAGGCACCAGAGGTCAGTCTCACTGGTGCAATTTGTACTGGATTCGCAGGTGTAGTGTGCTGTACGTACAGCACTGTGGTGTGTATTTCACTTTACTAGTTAAGGTATGACAAAGTCGTATCAGTTGACAGAACATTTATATTCACAGAAAAATACACATTTTACTTTGTGAGAACGCTCATTTTTGTGATAATTTTTTTGTCTTTGATTAGTTGAAAGTTTGTGAAAGATGTGCAATTCCATGCTAATGTTCAAATTTCAGCATTTGTGCCAAAAATACAAACACACTTTCTTTTGGATAATCATTGTTAAATTACATTTTGGGTTTTTTTTTTTTCAGCAAGAACAATTTTGCTTTTGTTGATTGCACTGCTGAGTCACGACATGTGCAACCACTTCACCCTTCCCAGAGCCCACAGCTCACAATGAAGTTTTGGGCACAAAATTATTCTTTAAAGTCACAGAAAAAAACAGTACCAGAAGATCTTTGCTTCAAAATACTATTCTTTTTAATGTTGTATCTTTTGTCAATAGCTTTTTATTTACCAGGTGGCATTGGCAAAGTCTAGACATTCTGATATTTCTTTGTATGAAAAGTAATAATCAAAGCCTTGCATTTCTCTAGAGTTCACTTTGTGTTCTGGTGCTGAGACTCGTACTATCATCTCCTGCTTGTAGTTCAGCACCAGAGGTCTGGTGGGGAGGAGACAGGTGGTGTTTTGTAGCATTTTTTCTGTGGAAATAGTTTCTTTGTCTTACACCTTTTGTTATTAATATTGTTATTATTAACTGTTTGTTATCTCATTGCTATTTCTAGTAAATTGTTCTTATCTCAGCCCATAAATCTATGCCTTCTGTCTGTCTCACTGGACACTGAAGTGGTGGGTAAAGGGGAGCAGGTGGGAGGGAGTGTGTGAGGGAGTGAGAAGCTGTTTTGGGACAGTCTGGTTTGGGGGAGGAGTCACTAAATTGGGGAGTGCTGTTCCTAAACCCCAACATGTATGTGAAAAATGAGATTCACTTAATAAATTATAAAAAGTTTAATATAAACAAAAAGACAATTAGGAGACAAAGGAAATAAAGCAAAGGGTTAAAACGGCCGGGTGCCCTGGTGCGCTGCCAAGAGCACACCTGGTATCTTGGGAACACCCTTTTTATCCCCTCCTGCTGTGAGTGTTTAATGCATATTCAAACTTTTCTAAGAAGCATTTTGCATGGTTACGCCCTGAACCCGCCTCTTCAGAGCATGATTGGTTTTTATTTTTGCTGATCATAATTTTATTTGAATTTGATTTCCTTTCTTTGCCAGCGGTCAGTGCTCATAACAGTCTGGGCCCCTTCCTCCTGCCACCTGTGACAGCTGGGCTTCACGTCCTTCCACTGCTGCCAAGGCCTGGTCCTGGCTGCTGATAACAGCCTGGTCTCCATTGTCTTTTCCGCTGATAACAGCTTGGGCCCCACTGTCTTTGCCCTCTGGGGTTTCCTTGCTTTGTACCACAAAATTCCTTTAAGCTTAAAACTTGTTAGCAAGGAAAAAAGTACATACATAGCCAAAAAGTATTTAACATATAATATTCATCTTAATACTTGCGAAAGCCAATATCACAGTACAGGTTTATAACAATGTAGTAATCACCATTTGAAGGAGACCAAGGAAAAAGGATTGGTCTGTGTGTATATTAAATATGGGGCAGAAGCCCAGAGCATTTAATGCTGGTTTTTCCCTCTGTCAAGTAGGAAAAGTGCAATCCCTGGAATCTGATGTCTTTGTACAAAATATGGTGACTAATATATTGAGCATTTTAGGATAATTAATAACTAATTGACTAATTAACTATCATTAACTATACTGACTCTGTAAGTTACTATTAACTATAATTAAGTATTAACTAGTATAATAGCTAATATATTAAGGATTTAAGGAAAATTAAGGATATTTTCTTTTTTTCCACTAACTGTAAATAGCAAATCAAACGGTAGCTTTCCAGTCCTGAAAATCAGTACACTTTAGAGAGTCAATTAAACATTATTCACATACCTCAGCTCCATATTACTCTTCTGTGAAAGCACACTCCACATCTTCCTCACAAGTGAGGTAGTTGGCATTATCCAGCTAATACAAGTACTGTTATAGTTATAATGCAATTATGTGGCAAGCCAGATGGCAAGAGAGCATGACTTTGCATTGCCAAGGTGCAAAACAAATTCAGTGTTAAATCAACCTAAAAGAAAGGGAACAATTATTATTTGCATACATGTGTAGCCACTGAAACAAGATGCACAGAGGTATAAGAGACCTATTTCGTGTTTGCGATGTACATAGAATATTTGACAGTTTAGATTAGAGTCGTCATTGATGTGGGTAAGAATGGTGCACTTTGTTGCCATGGATATGATTGTCCCTATTGGCAGTGCAAAGATTGGCAGAGATGGATGCTAAAACAAAACAAAACAAAACGAAGCACAGAGACTTGCATGATCACAGACATGCATACACACATAAACACCCAAACCACAGCAACAATCTGGCAGTAGCAGTCTTCTTTTGTTGAAAAGCTGCATGTCTTTCTTTCTTCCTATATTTTCCTAACTATAGCTTATCTACTATTCATTGTAGTCTAGAAACACTGATGTTTTTATAATAAATAATTTTTGTACGAGGTGTAGTTATAACCTGCGCACACAGCCAGAGACACACAAACTATATTTTATATGCATATATTCTATAAAATAGAAATATATAGATATGCAATATTTAAGGAAAAATGTGCACGTCTGTATGTACTTAGAACAAGATTCTTTCTTCTTATTTTAGGTTATAATCTGAGACACTAATTTTTATACACATACTCAAACTTTAACTGCAAAATGTATGTACCAGTATGAATTTGCGCAAAAAGAAAGAGAAGACATTTTTCACTGCTATTCTTCACTACCTTCTGATCAGCTGATGAATTACTCAAAATTCTACTCACCAGTTTAAAAAGCCATAACCAATCCCAAGCAAAACACAAGTTCTGCTGATATTCTACAGCTTCTGCTGAGCCGTAAAAGGTTTTCCAAGGTGCTTTGTTGTTTATACTGAAACCTGTTCTTCACTTAGCTGTGTGAGAAGGCCTTCTGATGTCATCAGGACAATGTGGACTCTCAAGCCTTGGTGCTTGGTTGATTTGCCCCTTGAGTGCTGAGTGTCTCAGGTGCTGTCACAAGAACCAAGCTCATGCTATCCCTACAGTCTAGCTCAGAAGTAAAAACCTATTTCATCTTCCCTCCAATGCACTTTAATGAGTGAGGCCAGATCCCACTCAGTTATAGGAGAGCAAACCACAACAAGATATGTATTTTAATACATTTAACATTACACTGATGTATTACATAAATACATTTACATAATTTAACATGCTTATCATGTTCTTCTGGGTACCAGTACAACCAGTACAGTGCTTCTTTTGAAGCAGATGACATTTAGAATTTTCAGGTGACTTTTTCATCCTTGGTATTGTAGAACTTTTAAAATAAAATCATATTAAAATATAGAGGCACTGCTTATTATTTCTGATGAAATTTCTGTATGAAAGCCATTTCTGTATGAAAGGAATATTCAGACTGTACCAGTGGCCCCATACAATGTAATAATCTTAGAGCAAATGGACAAAAATTGTCAGTTCTTTATTGTAGTCTGGGAGACAAACTTATGGGCACAGAGATAGGTGCTAAGGTCTTTGCTTAGTCTGGTTTCCTTCTGAGTAGGTTGTATTTAAGAAATAATATTTTCTCTGGCTATAAATATGAATATTTAAAAAAACATAGTCACTCAGGATCCATGGAGAAAAAAAAAAAAGTAGACGTGGTCATGTGTATTAGCATTACCATTTCCCTACTATACACTGTTGAAACAAGTATTTTTCTTGTGTTCCAGACATGTATGGGAATAAGCTTTTGCAGCTTTTGCTTTGTGGAGATGCTTGTCCTCCCTGTTCCTGTTACACAGGCTTGCTGCATTAAAGCTGCAGGGTCAGTAAATTCTGCCTTGTAGCAAATCCAGAACATAAATGAGGGAGGAAGAAACAAGGAGGGAGAAAGGAAACCCAGACTGAGCTCTCAAGCAGCAGTGGTAAAATCTTCTACTTACAGTTTGGATGAGGAGACAGTGATCAACACTGAACACACCTGAACTTATTTGAAAGAAGGTCCAGAGACTTTATTTATTTTATTTATTAAACTTCCCACTGAAGTACTAGTGACTCTTAAACCTTAATGATTCCAATCTCTTTGTCTCACAAACAAAGGTTTATTTCATTCTTACCAAGAAGAACATGAATGTTTCTATTTAGTCATCTCCTGTCCAGTTATTCCTTCTAAATAACTTCTGCATTTGTTGACTAATTTTGATCTAGCATGCTAGCTAGGCTGATGCATCAGAAATAACAGGTCCCCATAAATTTTCTGGCTGTTAAGTAAAGGTGAAGGATCCTATTAATGCCCCAAGACACTATATGGGAAAGAGCCATTAGAAAAGATACTTTTCTAGGCTCCTAAAACTATGTGTTTTGACACTAATTAAAAAGATGAAAGTGTGTATCATAAATATTCTTCTGAATGGATCTCCTTTCACGTGCCTGGCAAATCTGGCAGAACGCTGTAACAAGCATTATGGCCCCATTGCAACATCTGAAAGACCATCTTTCTTCTTATTCCCTTTCCCTTCTGCCTGCCCTTCTTCAGTCATCCCATGGGTGAGGGGCACGCACTGAGCTCATACTTGAGCACAGAAGCAGATTATCCTTCTGAATAAGAATCCATTTGGTCTTTATACATTTTTTCCTGAAGCATGGGGTTTGAACTCTACAGAAAGATTGTACAAAGATCTGTTATATTTTCAGCAATGAATATTACTCGTCAGTGATCAGTGGGGGAATTTTGAAAACATACATTTTTGTTCTGTGAGCAACCACCTGTCTGAACTTCACTCTGGGACCTATCTACAGCCTTTAATGCTGATTTTCTGTCCAGATAGTCAGTATTAACCCTACTAAAGCTTTCCCAATATATTAGTTTAACACTGGGATCACCTTCCTGATTCAGCTGTGTAAGCTGTTTACTTGGGTACAGCTCAGATCAGAATCTGGTGTGAGAAATCTTCATTTTTGGTGTGCTCATTTCATTAACTGGATAGCTCTGCTTTCTGCAAATCAACAGCTACTTCAAGATGCTGCTTTCCAGTTGATTTAAATGGCCTGATTTCTTTAATGCTCTCTCCTTCTCTCCCTTTTTATTTTATTTTATTTTTTTGGGGGGGGGGTGGAAATTTTGTAAATAAGACATCAGGAAAAAGATACTTTGAGTTTTGTTTTCTGACTAAATGACTTGCCAGTATTAGATCAAAAAAGTCTTTGGACATCTGTATCATTTATGTAGAATGCAACTCCGCTCCTTGCTTTCTGAGCCACCCAAATTAAAGCTTGAAATAAAGGCAAAAGGATATGAAAGATGGAAGTAACCTGACATTTAATTATAAATTAATAATGGCTCACAATAATATTTCTTTTCATAAGGGTTTCAGGGTCCTGTAGAGCCAATCTAATTTCACCTTCATAAAGAATACTACATCTCTCCTCTGAAAGGACATCGTGTCTCAGAAGTTCTGTCTTTTGAAACTGCTTTTCATAGTATCTTAAACCATAGAAACTCTCACCCAAATTAAAAACAAAAATGGAATTTGCATGCAGTTCCATGAACCAGTTCCCTGCTCCAGTGATGACAATGGATTTATGCACGAGGTTTGTAATGGCCCACCTTATATCTCTTTCCTAAAGAAAGACAAAAAAGACATCAGAAATTTCAGCTATTTGAATGAACCAGCCAGCTGAACTTACTTGTATGCTTTCTCATGTTTTTAATTGTTGAAGAAAGGGTTTGGCGTTTGGAAGACATCGGAATGTCATGGAAAGATAGTAACCCCCCCTCTCCGTTAGGATGGTAAGGCCTCCTGGAATTAGCCAATAGCACCTAGCTGTGATGAAAGCAGATGGGAGTAACACAGTGACCCTAGGCTACAAAATGTCAAATTCTCCAACAATAAACGCCATTTTTGCCAGCCATCACATTGATGTCTGTGGGTTATGGTCCGAGTGGCCTGGGTGTGGTCACCGTGCTGGCTCCTGAACCAGGGTGTCTGCCTTGCTTGAAAGGCTACATTTAATAGCCTTAGAACATTGTTGCCACCAACACCAGTAACCATAATGAACACGGGGCTCCAAGGGGACAACAAGCAACATATCGAGGACTCCAGCGGTAGAATTCCCATCTTTCTGTTATGGCTGAGCTTTGTTAAGGCAAATGTCACCTATAAAACCTCTTGTGCTGCCACTTCTCACTACAAAGTCCATGCTTCTAACTCTCCTTCAGACCACAGGAAAGCTGGTGTGTATAACCCATTGTCCAGGTCCAATAGCTTACATTTCACCCCACTCATGATGAAGCAACTGTACAAACATTAGCTCAATGTAATATACTGCTCAACACAACAATGCTCATCAGCATTCAAACTAGATTTGAGCTATGTGTCACAGCTGCTAACCTCTCTTCATAATTTTTTTTGAATGGGATCACATAACTGTGCTATGGCTTATTTTAATGTGCCTATACCAATCATTAATTTTTTCCTTAGGTAAAGAAAGTACAGAATGTTCTGGTTTACAGCTTAATAAATTGACTTTTAAAACTATTATGTAAACTAGTAAATCAGGCTCTGAAAGAAGCTGAACCTTAAGTTCTTCAAGTTATTCTTTTGATCTCTTTTCTTTGATCTGCTCTTTCTCTGAGCATATTGCATATGAAATTAATCTGATACAATACTGTAAAGTATGGCAGAGAAACTTCAGCATGATAAAGAAATAAAAATAACAAACATGACTTGCTGTTTTTGAATTATTCCTTTAATGATCCAATATGAAATATTGGTGATAATAACAGTGACAAAAGGGTTTTCTTTGCACATGCTGGTGATATCTTTATTTTCATCTGGTTCATTTTTCTTTTAACTGTGGACTTGATTTTCCAAATCAACAGAAAGTAAATAATGATAATAATATATATGATTATATATATGCATGTGTGTGTATAAATATATATGTGTGTGTATATATACAGAGATATTAGGTGTGAGTTAACTAATTTTCCCAATACATAGATTTATATATGACCAAGAAGAACCGGTCATCTTTCTGCCTCTGAAACATCCAAAGAGTTCTCACTTGCACTACTCAAAACCTGCTTTTTTCATCTTTGTACCACTAAATTCCATTCTGCTTTAATTTTTCTTCTTCTAGTGCAATATTTTAAGAAACCCTATCAGGAGTTATGTCTGTTCAAAATCGTCTTTGTGTTAACACTTGTACATATGCTATGAGATAGAACAAGGACTGTGATTGTGTCATGAAAAAAGTCACACTACTTGATACATCAAATTCATAGAGAATCATGACTTCTCCTGCAAAGTTCTGCATCAGAAAAATTAAACAATACAGATGTGCATTCCCCTTAGCCTTCTTCTCTGCATGCTTGGATGGTATAGGTAAACAGAAACAAAAATTTTCCTTTCCATGCCCTCATTCAATTTGTCTTTGAGTAAACAATTTTTAAAGAATTATATTTCAGTCTATAGTGCTTTGGTCCTAAAAGACCAATATTTCTTGAACCTCATTTCTGCTCATCCAATTTTTATCCTTTAATTTCTGGTAAAATTAAAACTTTCATTCTCCTTCAGACTTGCCTTCTAAGAATGTGGTTTTATTGGATCAAAGTAGAGAAATTCATTCAGACCAGAAGCATGGCCACAGATAAGTTTAGGCTATGTGTGGAGGAGGCCAAGCTCCTTGAGATTACCTGTAGCCACCTTTTGGATAATTTCTAAAAGAAATTTGGTGTGGTTTTAGAAGAGGGTTTTACATTAATTTATTTTATGAATATGTGAATAAACTATTCATTGATGACTAAATAAGAGGTACTGAGGCTAAAGTAAGAAACAAAGAAAACACATAGGTATAAACTGGGATTACCAGCTATGAGAACCAAGACTACATAGTGGTGCTGTAGCAGTATATGGGCAGAACATGCTAATACAGGCTTGTCTGTTGCTGAAAGAAGTGTTTATTCCCTTTATTCTGTTGGAGACACTTTCTGATACACATTCCTTAGACAGCTGCAGAAAATAAGACAAATATGCCTACAATGAAGGCTTTGTCTTCTTTGTGACTTGAGGAAGAGTGGTACAGCCAGTACAAGAAATATATTGATATGAAGAGAAGATGGAAAGGCATATCTGTCTTGTTTCTGTTTGTGGCTGAAACTTTACTCTTTCCCCAGTTCTTTTTACTTTTTCTGGAGATAGTCATCTGGACTGTAAGCAAACCCAGGGGAAAAAAAAGTAATTGACATCATTACTTTGATGATGATGGATGATTCTCACTTTCTGGGTGAGAAGCTATGGGAGGATGGCAGAGAAATTATGTCAGGCAGAAAAGGACACTTAAAAATAGCTGGGGAGCCAGGGAAGAAACGGGGGGGTTCATTGCATACCAGTTCTGTGTTCTGCGGAGATCCTCCTCCCAGAGCTGTAGGCAAGGTTGGTGGACAAGAAACCTGTGAAGCTTTCCACTTGATTTTCACTTTGCATGGATTTGTAGGAAATATTTATGGTCTGAGGCTTTCCTTTAGAAATTAGATTCAGAAGTTTTTGTCACATCTCTCAAAGAGCAGTGTCTGAGTACATGTGATGCACTGCCTAAGGTCACTTGCTGCTAGCTCTGCAAATTCATTTATAGGGCTACAAAGTGTAATATCAAGAACTAAGAGTTCTAAATAAGTATCTAAATCACCATAAGATGAAATCCATCATGTCCATTTGAAGGTTGTTTAAATTTTTTATTATAACCCTAACATGAGGACAACTGCATTGCCAGGCACAGTTGCCAGACAGAATTCATGTCTTCCCTGTGACCATCTCCTTCTTGGCCTCCTGTCTTTTGTTTATCTCCATCCCCATTTCCAAGGTTTCTGATGTTTTACTTGCATCTTTGCCTTTAGGTAGATGTTTTGTAGTTGAAGGTGAGGTAAATCTGGCTTGTGGAGCAAAGCCTATGCATGGAGTGGTGAATATAGTTTCTTCAAGTACATGGTAAGTAAAAAAAACAGTCATTCTTACCCTGATTTCTGTTTAGTTTTCATCTTGCAATGCATTTGCACTTTCTTGGCCCTTGCACTTCCAAAAAAATAGTTGCGTGTGTGAACCAGATAATGCTGGTCATCCTTGTGAAATTTTGTCATATCAACCCAAGAAGGAATAACTTTCATTCCAGAAAAGGACTGAATTAAGTTTCATTTTGAGAGCCGTATGAAATCATAAGAATTATGGAAGTGTAATTTTTATAAAAATAGCTATCTTGACATTCCAATCATTAGCATAAAAATTATCAAAATGGTTATTAATAATAGGTCAATCCAACTTAAAAGAAACAGTCTATTTGGGACCAATAGCACATAAAAACATAAACAAAGCTTTTACAAAGAAGTTTTAAAAGTAAATGACACATAATATTTAGATCACATGGCAAATAAACAGGGACTTCGAAATGTACAGCATACACTAACATTACTTTTAGCCAAAATGATGCTCACATACACCATAAGAAACATCAAATAATATCTGGTCAACAAAATTAACAAATTGTTAACAAAATTCAAGTCAGTGTAGTTAACAAACTTCCAGTGAATCACCAGTAATTCGTAGGCAAAAAAATCCATGGCTTTGATATATCTTGGCAACTGTTTGATGACAGCTGGTATGAATTTTAAAGTTAGGCTGACAAACCCTTAATTATTTGAAAAACATGTGAACTCCCTTCATCGCCTAGTTGTCTGTGGCCTGTTACACCTTCCTGCTACTCAGGATTAGTCTTTCACTCTAGTGTGCAGAGGTGTAGAGGTTGGGTACATGGAGGAGCTGTCCTTTACAAATAATTTTAAAAAAAATAACCAAAACTTACTTGCTTAGTCCTTACAGTTATGGAAATAATGCTGTTCCCATTTCATGGATGGAAAAGGAGACACAAACATGCTAAACAAATAACTCACAGTTAAATCAATGAATGAGAGGTGTCTTACGTAAACAACCAATTTACTGGCAGACAGAGGGGGAGAAAAAGTCTGTTCTATAAACAAGTGACATCCAGAATATAGATGGAAAAAGAGCTAACATGCAAAAGAAGAAACTATGCAAGAAAAAACTCAAAGTGTGTCCATTAGTAACCAAATTACTCTTTATAGATAGTCAGCTGCTGGTTGTAAAAAATAATTTTGCTCACATTCTGACATTCTGAGAAGGAAGTAAGCAGAAACCACTATGAAGTGAGATTTTTAGTGGTCTTTTAGATCTCTGTAAGGCCCAAAGCAACTTGCTTGAAGAGGCTTTTAAAAGAGCTTACTGTTGTTCATGTACTCTGAGTTAGAGGCATGGGAGAAATACCAAGATATTCTCAAGAGGTCAAAACAACAAAAACTACTTCATTCGCATATTTAGAAAATCAGAGAATTTTGGCAAAAGGTTTAGAGCAGCATTTAATCAACAGAGAGCACTTCTCAAAGCATTGACTTATGCCATTCATCTTACTGAACTCTAAGCCTGTTTCAACTTTAAGTCACTCAGAAATTCTGAGAAGAGAGAATAGAAAGATGAATAAAGAGAAAGTGAGAAATACAGAAAAGTTATAGGAAAGCACACATATAGCCCTCAACTCCTGGCTTCCAGCAACGTTTAGCTGATAAAAATTTCCCAGAGGAGGTAGGGTAAAGACACATGCTTACCTTGTGTAAGCCTTAAGTAGCCTTAAGTACTTGGCTTTCCTGGCTCCTTTCTGAAGCTTCCGATCCTCTGGCCACTCTGGTGCTGGACAGGGGCTCCAGGAGCAGGTGTGGAGCACTGCTTCTGATGTGACAGGAATTAGCAGGCACTGCTGGGCTGGGATTACAGGCCTGGGGCAGGGCAGGGCATTGCCTTGCCTGGGCAAGGCCCAATGTCCACACATGCAAAATATTTTGAGTATCTCACAAATTCCACAATTTTTGAATTGAAGTTTATAAAAATGAAAGCTACTGGACATGGATATTCTTGTCTTATCTGTAAGTAGAAGGGATTCCTTCACTGAAATTTCAGGCTTGCTCTTTTTCTGCTGAGATAAATTATGACAGGATATGACTGATCCCTTTCTCACTAGGGACTAATACCATCTGCTAAGTTTAGTTCCAGAAATATTTTGTGGCATTTTTTTCTTTCTGTAAGTCTTGTCTTAAAGCATGACTTTTTCTTTTATAGAGGAAATCATGCAACACCAAGAATTTAATCTCTTGTCTAAAAATATTGCCAATTTCATGAAGCCTATGAAGTTCATGTTGAAATAAAGCATTAGTAGGTCCCACAAATTAATTTTAAGGTTCACTTTATTTACCAGGAGTTCTAACTTGGATAAGGAAACTTTCTTGAAGACTATAGGCAGGAAAAGGGAAGCAGCTTTGCCAAGAGCTGAGTTATCATTAGATTTTGGAGCACTACAACTGTTGCCTGGCTGCCTAAGCACCTCTTCACTGCTTCTGATTGACATTCTTCAGGTGATGGGGGCTGCAGACTGGGCTCATGCCTGGAGCAAGTGATGTCATCTAGGGGTAGACCTGGCTCCATCCTTAGTGACTAAATGTGTAGGGATATAAAGTTAATCTAGCAAAAAAACCTCATATAATAATTAACTTGTTTTCTTACCCTAGAAAAGGCAAGCAGAGAAAAAATTCTGGCACCAAGACATTGCCAACTACCTGAGCAATTCAGAATACTCAGTTCCTAGGTATTATGGCCACATGTACCCTCTTCAATCAAACTACAAAATTGTAATTATTATATGATTATTGTGATAACCACCAATTTCTTATTCTGCTCACAATTGTTTTTACAACACACAGTACTGTGATGTTGGCAGTATTTAACTGTTTATATATATTTCATTATAGCAGAGTGGATGAATAGTTTGTAAAACACATTTTTCATACATTTTCATACATCATATCCTCTAATGAGTTTTTTCTTCTTTCAAGATGTCAAAAACTGGATCATAATCTTCAAGATATATTTTCTATTTGAAGTTGATCAACCAATAATTTCTGTGAATTATCCCTAACTTGCAAGCTGTTTTGCCATTTTGCCACTGAGTTGTGCTGTTTCATATGAACAATATCCCTTTCTGTTAGATTAAATGAACCTCTTATTGTGAATTGGTTTCTTGTTGTGAATTTAATTCTAATGGATTATCAGGGAAAAAAAAAAAGGGAGGTTATGTTTTTTGTCAATACTCTTCCGAAAAATCCTATTTCTTGGTGTTTGTGATAATAGCTAGAAATCTGCACAAAGGTTGCTCAAGGAATAGAACAAAAATAGAGTAAAATGCATTTATTTGAAAATGTCATCATAAAATACTGATAATTTTAAATAAATTTGTTTACTATGATGATGACTATTGTTCTCTCTCCCTGAGTTTTTAAAAATTTTTAAAGTTTTTTAATATTTAAAAATATTTAAAAATTACTGAATTTTTAAAACATTCTTTTTGACCAACCAGCATTTTAATTCTAGAAATGTTTTTTCGCTCACTCTATAGAATTTAAGGTTTTAGTATAATAATGATAAAATATTTTGATAGATAACACTTAATCTTAGATAATTGTACTAGAACCAAAACGTTTCTTCCCAGCCAATATTCACAGCTTGTATAAATACAAGTAATTTCCAAATTTAATGTATGTTATAAGTCACTTTTAGTCTGAAGAATCAGTGTCTTCCATCCCAGTCCTTGGTAAGCTGCCAAACACAGTGGGACATTAATTAAAATTAATGTGATTCCTCAACATGTATGGTAGTAGAGAACCATTGCAGGTGTGGGGTTTAATTTTCTTTCTCTTTTGCATTTCTATGTAATTCCTGAAAGATCTGCTCCAGTATGTAAATCAGGTCTTCCTAAACACCCAGCAATAGAGTTCCCTTTATTTTCCAAGACTCCTGACAAAATTTTCACAAATCCAAAACATTTACTCTGTTTTTTCATGTTCAGAATCTGTTAGCTGGCTGCAGATGGTAAAAATAACATATTTGTTTACTTGCCATACAGTCTACTCTGTGAGTAAATAAGCTGATAAACTTGGGGAAAAAAAGGAGCAGAGTAAGATTAATTTCTCTTAATGTTATACCAGTAGGAGTAGTGGAATTACTCCCCCTCTTAGTCTAGAGTGACAATAAGCTGGTCTGCTAGCTTAAATGAATGCAGGGAGAAATACTTTGTATATTTTATTTACTTTTTAGCTTCTACCACCCAGCAGTGAATATAATATATATAGTATAATATAGGTATAGTATATAGTATAATATACATCTATAAAATATATGTAAAGTATAATATATAATATAATAGTTAGATAAATCATACATGTAAATTAATTATTAATTTGCTTTCAGGTAGACCTCATTCCCTTTGTCTCCAAGGAAGCCTTGCATTTCCTTGTATTTTGTTGCTATTGTTTCTACTTCTGCTGCTGCTGGAGCTGCTGCTTGTGCTGCAATTACTACTGCTACTTTTGCTACTGTCACTACTACTACTACTAACAGTAACTTTTAAAAGCACTTATTCTACGCCTAAATATTTCCTTTTATTTTTGACTTATGGTCTCAACACCAAGAGAATGTAGAGATCTCTACTTAGGTTGCTGGTATCTTTTTGCTGCTATAATTCATAGCACAGAACTAAAGGAGATAAGAAAGAGGAGTTTTGCTATATTTATAACATAAATATCTGATAAATAAGATGATGTAACCAGCAACCCGAGTGTGGGGAGAACTTCCTTTTTCTTCTTCTCAATCACTTATCTATTTTACTTAGATCCTTCAATTCCATTCAATTCCACTGTTTTTGAAAATATTCTGCAGGAAATCTCAAGCATTACTTCTGCCTCTTGCTACTCATACATTCAAATCACATTATTTTTGGGATTCTCCATTAAAAACATTTCACAAATGAGTCCATTTCACTGTGGAATTAGTAAAGCTCAAGACCTGAGCATCCCAATCTTCATACTAAGAGATGAACTTGTAAGGAGGAGAGATGGATTTTGGCAGGGCTGAACGCAATAAAGTTTAAGAAAAGAGCCCAGTGGAACCTCAAAAGAACCTATTTTTCTCCTTTTTAAGGATAATGAAAATGTCTGTGTTGTGAAGAACTAAATGTAATGTCAATCCGCGTATCTTCAATCATTTTGGCTTTGCTGTCATGCATGCCAACGTAAGACTGAAATCTGACTAAGTTTCAAATCAAGATTTTTTTTGTGTTTCCTGTCATGAGAGTTTTGAGTAGAGTGTTTTCCCACTGAAAATGGTGTCTCTTCTGCAAACATTAGGGCTGTCAACAATCTTTTTCTATAGCACTTATCCAAGGAGCAAGAAAAACCTCTATAGCATCCTGAAAAACTAAACTCATGCATTTAGAATTGCACCTAGATCAGTAAGTTTCCAGATGTGTAATTATCAAGATCTGAGTTGCTAAGTGTAAACATTGAAAAATAGTACACAAATTGGGTATTAATAAAGTGCTGCCCTATAATGTACATTACTTTAACACAGCAAGTACTTAATGGAACAACTGTCTTCGTGTCCTCATGTGACATCACTTGCTCAAATCAATCTGTGCCCATTTTCCTCTGAATCCTCACACAGACTGTCTAAGGGAAGTAATTATTATGGAGGATTGCAGTACTTCTTAGGCTAAAAATAATTTCTGCACTACACAGAAGTTCTTTGCTGCTCAGAAGAGAACAAATTCCTCTGCCCTTTAAGGATAATGAAGAGCTGAGTTTCTAAAGCTTTTGGCAGTTTTATGCCTGTTCAGTGTAGCTGGCTTCGAAATGGTTATTCTTAAAAAGAAGTAGTACAACCAAGATCAGACTAAATGTCTTCGAATGCCTCTAAATTACTACTGAGCATTCAGAGGAAGTTTATTATCTCCATATTATGCCCATGATATAGATTGAAACAATTTGGGTGGGTTTGGGTGCAAAGTATATTTTTCCTTTTGCTTGTACTGCACAAAATTTAGTCCTTCTGTTAAATCCACATGATTGTGTCTCTCAGGCAGAAAAATGAGTCAGAAATTCTGAGCTAGATAAAAACCCTATCAAATGTAGCAAAGATTAAACTCTACCACATGAGCTCTGAGTTTTGCCTCACTCCCAATATCTGTGTACTTCAACTTCTCCCCTCTCCATAGATAAATAAGGACTGTATATCGGTATATGACCTGATACAATGGCCAGTATTTCACCAGGAAAGCCTGGGAGATTTGAGGAATGCTTCTTAAAAACTAGGCCAGAGGCATGTTTAAATAATTTTGCATATCACTGGGAAGATATAGCCTTACATTTTCCTCTTTGTGGTTTGTACTGCATGTTTAATCACCAGGTAAAAATAACTCATCTGTGCTATTATTTTACACGTTGAAGTGCTGCTGTGGTACTATAAAACACTGAGTTTTGTTGCCACAATACAACCTAACTCTCAAGCCTTAATTCTCAGATACAACAATTCAAGAATGCTGCAAAACATCTTTTCAGCTGTGTGGTATGATAGATAATTTAGTAATGATATTTACTGTGTTCATAGATACAATTGTGTAGATATATTTATTATAACATGCCTAAAACAGGCTTGTCACCTGTAAAGTGACAGGTAAGGTGCCTTTGTAATGAATTAAAACATAAAATCAATATAGAACATAAAAATTGTGGGGAACTATGTAATATTCTGAAAAAAAGTTAGGAGACTGCTAGCCCTAAGAGATAAAATCTTGAGAGGAATGTGTAGGCCTTTATAAAATATCCTTATTTTTGTATAGAGATGAAAATTTAAAAAAATTGTTTAAAGAATATGGTCAAAGTATCAGCACAATTGTCCACTTCTTTCCATTCAAAATTTTATTTTAATTTTTTCCTGCCTTTTAATTTTTTTCAGTTTAATTAGCATTGGTAAAAGTCACAAAAGCAAGGCACAGAGTCCAATTTTTTTGCTAATAGTTTAAGCATGATTCTTCAATTTACTAATGGCAAAATTTTATCTTCCATTTATCTGGCAAAACTTTTCTTCCTAAAGAAGGAAAAAATACATTTTGTGTATACAGACTTCAAAATTTTATTATTTTTCTGTCTGGATACTTATGTTCTGGATAAGCATTGTGTTTTAAATTCTTGGAGATATGGCAAGATGTTACATTCTACCTAGTTTTAAACTAATAAAAGCCTCCTTGGTCGGTTTTACTTTTGTGATAGGTTTGATTTTCTTTTCACCAGTCTTTTGAGATACACCATTGTGGCCCTGAAAACTCAGCTTCTGAGCTTGCTAACATGGTTTTCTAAAGACTTTCCCAGGACAGTAACTGTAAACATAGATATTTGTACATTCTTTCTGTTACACGTCTTGTGATGGGCATCTCTCATGGCCAGTGCAGTGAGAAAGTGTTATCCTGACCATCCAATCCCTGGCCGTGGTCAGAAGCCTATAAATCCTGGGAGGAAAAATAAACTCTCTTCTTTTCACCACACCTCGACCTGTGTCTGTGTGATCTATTCATCTTCAGCAGCAACACACCATGAAAAGTACACAGAAATTCTGTTTTGTGAAGATTGTTAATGCAATTATATTATCACAAGAAGTGTAGGTCTGTGGTGAAAACTTCATATCTTGTCAGCAGCATCCTTTGAAATGTGGAATTTGGTTATTTTCAAATCTCTGTGATTTCGTCTCCATCTTTTTTTTTTCATTTCTTCAGATTATTGTGCATTTTTTCAGCAAACACATGAACAGTATGAGTTACTAATCCTGCTAGATAATTAGCTGCTACTCCTGAGTCTTGAAGCTAGTTCATTCTGGACTGGGTGGTAGCTCTGTTGAAAAACAGATTCTGGGATCAAGGAACCTATATGGTTTCATTGAAATTCTGCTACTAAATCAGTTGGGAAGTAAAAGTCATGGTAATAACGGAAAAGGCAGGCAAAATCTGCTTCAAAGTAGTGCTTCTAGTCTAAAATGTGTACACTGGGAGAACTACCAGAAAATCAAACAAAAGTAATAAACTGTACACAGACAGACTTTTCTATGTCTGATTCGTTGCCCTGCCTCAAAATTACCCTAAAGGTGAGACACAGCACAGAGCTCAACTGAGTAAACATGGTGGGCTAATTGACTTGTTTATGCCTCAGACTAGCACTGATTCAAGGGAGCAGAGGTAGGACATGTACCAAGAGGAAGGAAAGAGAAGAATGGCAGGAAAAAAACACACTGTGACTACACAGAATACAAACCAGAATGACATGACAGAGAAGACTGGATAGCTGTATTGTGGTTGCATGGAGAAAGCAAAAGTCAGCACACATCAAATTAATTTTGAAGATTAATCACACAAATAATGACATGCAGTAACAGCAATTTTAAAGTTACTCTTAAAAGCATAAGAGACAGGGTGATGTATGTGTGCATAAACATCTCTCTGCTACCTTGTCCCCACAAACAGCAATATATAAATATTCTGATTTAGAGGTTGTATCTCACATTATTACCTTTCATAGCCAACAGTGAAATTACACCCCATATTTTTTCAATATTTTCTCAATTTTGACCTTTTCAATACTTAGTTCCTAGCTGTTTAATCCCTTTTCATAGGGGTTAATATTCCTGTGTGATCATAGATATTGCCCCTTCCTTATATATTTCTCCCCTTCCCCAATGTCACTGTTTCAAATATTTTAACATTACAGCACAAGCGCTTCACTAACCACCCTTCTATCATTCATCGGTTCATAGTTAATGTAATTTTTTTTACTCCTTAGAGTTCATACCAGGAAATGCCCTCAGAAGAAGAAAATCCCTCCATTTGTTTTTTTCGCAGCAAACGTTCTTAGATAACACAGCGTTGTAGAGGAAATAATTTCATTTGGCACCAGTAGAGCTAACCATGACATGCCAAAAGCCAGAATCAGCTCATAGCCAAGCTTGTATAAAGACTAATTGCCTAATTTAGTACACTACTATAACTGGCAACTGGAAAAAGTACTCAATAAAGCTGTAATCTGCAGGTGGCACTTGAAAAAGGGACTTGGAGCTGAAACCTCTTGTGAGAAAGTAAACAGTAAACTGACATGTCATCTAGTCAACCACATACTTGCAAGTTTCTCCAACACAGATGTGGCTTGTTTGAACAACTATTGCCCACTTTGGTTACAGGGCAGACAGCATGTCTATTCAGTGAAAGAAGCTGCTTGAACATCTGAGAAAATTAAAAATTTGCAACTATTTCTGGAGACCCACTCTATAAGAACTATGTAGGGCTTGTTGATTTTGGGGCCCTGAGACAGTATCCTAATTCTGACCAACTTTAGCAAGCACATGTCATCCAGGAACTCAAGCTACATTGCAAGCAGAGCCCGTCACACTTGGTAAACCTCAAGATGCAATTTAGGAGTTGATTTGCCAATCAGCATATCCAAGCATAAAGCGCTGTGAGAAGCACAGAGAGTGATGTGACACAGCAGCAATAAGCAGGCTGTTCAAGCCACAGGGCACTGCTCTAGAGGCCAGACAAAGCCCAGTCTTCACTGAGAAGGAAACTTGTCACCCTTGTCTAAACAGGTAAGAATTTTACAGAGGGAGTACCACCCACCACTGAAACAGGCACACTTTCAAATGAAAGCCCCAGATCTCTGAACAGCCTGCAGGAGTTGAAGCATTTTATTTTTCCAGAAAAACTAGAAAAACAGTTTCAACAGTACCCAACACTTCCAATTCTTTACCAGTGTTGTAATCAAAATGGATAATCCGCCTTTGACATAATAGCATGGAGCTTATGTTGGATTCTTCAGTAAGGAGAGCTTGGGTGAGGCAGAGAAGCAAAGGCTTTCCCTTTCCTGTGAGTAAAACAGGTCCATTATGCTGGGTGAACAGAGAGAAGAGTAGTGAGAAAATGGTAAAAGATTTGCTGATTTTAGCTGTTCATGAAGGGATATACTAAATATTTTGGAAGGAAAAAAAAATCTTCTCTACCTGTCTTGATAGATATTGGATTTATTTATACAAATTTATGAATAATAAATTCACTGTAATAAAGCTACTAGAAATTCACAAAAACATAGCTACTGGTTCCTATATGCTTTTAGCTGGGCTTAACTGAAACTGTAGTATTTTTTATAATTAGAAGCCCGAGTCAATCAATGTGTGAGGCCCAACGTCTTAACTCAGTCAAATTTTTCATCTGTGATTACAGGAACTATCCATCCCATCCCTAACGTTCTTGCGACACACCATGGCAAGAGTAACAGCGTTTATCGACCTTGCTTTCCCTTCTGCTAAGCCAATCGCGATTACCCACTGGGGTGCTCCCTTTCCCCGACAGACTGCGGCCGCTCCTAGGCCGCTTATCCACAGCCACAGGCGGCTCTATGAAGGGCAGCGTGTCCTCGGACTGCAGCTCCCAGCGTGTCCCGGGGCTTCGGGATCCACATCTCCCACCATGCCTGGGCAGGTGCTGATGCGGTGTCCCTTGTTGTTGTGGGTGGAAGCGCAGCACGAGCTAGACGTGAGACGCGGCGGGGTGCACTTGTGATGGCGTCTGCGCCTTCCTGGGGCACAAATTTCTCTCTAGGAGCTGCTGATCAATACAAGTTGGATAGACTTTTCCCAGTACTTTTGGAGCTGGCAAGGGAACGTTTGAAATTTGCTTTCCTAATTGTTCCATTCATTACTATCTACTAATTTATCTTACAGATTTAACACTGGGCCCTTCAGCTATTCTTTATCTTTTGCATTTCAGCTGCTGAAAGATGTTTTTTTCTTCTTCAGCTGGTCTCTTTTCCTGTCACTTTCTGTAGTGACACCACCACTGCAGTTTCTCAGCCTCATCCTGTTTAGTTTTGACCGTGGTGTTTCTAAGGCTCATTTGAGGCAAAATACTTCGATATACACCAAAATAATACATGGTTATTATGACAGAGTTCAAAAGTGTGAATGCCTCTTTGGTGTGTTCTTAAATGCTTACACTTTTTGGCTTCCGGGCTGTATTTGGAAGTAGGGTTTGCTTTAAGTGTATGTGATAGGAGAGGAGCACCATAGGCCACACAGTGCCAGTGACAGGCTGGCCATGGAAAAGGCTGGCAAGAGAAACCCTGGTCCCCAGGAATCACTCGAGCACATGTCCAGTGCAAAATGCCTCTTGAAAACAGTTCACTGCTTAGCAATTCCTCTTTTAAAAGGGGCAACATGCAGGGTGTCATACTAACTGATATGCCTGTCCTATAACACATCTCTCCCTATTTAAATTTAGTTTAAACTTTAACAAAGCTTTAATTCTGGACTATTCTGACTATTCTTCTAATTCTGACTATTTTGTATCATTTAGCTTCTGGACTATTGATGGAATCCTGTATTGGAGCTAAACTTCAGCAGTTCTAAACCATATTATTTTTTTCCAGGACTTCTTAGTGTGTCTGTATTCTGGGATTTTGTGCTGTGTTTGAAATACTCTCTAAGTGATTATAATGGGATATAAACAATATTTTGAGTTCAGTATATATTTTTATAAGAACTAATTATATATCACTTTTACTTAGTATCCATAATGTCTGTTACATGCTGGTCATGGGTTGGAGACAGAATCAATGACTTGATCATCAGTCCTCTTGAGCATCAGACAAAACAGCCTCCTTGATTGTTCAGAGTTCACTTACATAGCTTTTGAAATACTTACATGGTTCAAAACTCTCTGGTCTAGAGAATTCATTGGTTGAGGTTTTAGCACTGCCCAGCTCCCTGACCAGTGATATGTCTGCTTTCTGGATTGAACATGACTGGCTGAGGTCCCTGCTTGGGTCCAAATCCAACTCATCCCTGCTCCATCCAAGGACTCATTTTACTTCTAGGCTGGTTGAGTTTGGGAATCTGATATGGCCAAATTTATTTGGCAGCTTTAAACTAGCTGCCATGGTGACAATGTCAAATAAGGAGGTGGGGAAAACCTTAAAGAGATAACTGGAGATGCCATACGAAATAAAGAATATAAAGAAGCCACAAAGCCCTGCAAGGTAATTCTTTCATTACTTGGAAAGCAGTATTTTTTGCACATTTTGTTTGTTACTCCTACCCCTACAGCTGTAAAGTAATATAGAGTGTGGAATACTTTATTGACATAATGGTTGAAATTTGATTTGCAGTTTTCATTTTGATAACTTCATTGATCATTCATGTTAGTTGAACACAGATGAACTTTTATTCCCATTCTTTTTGCATTTGATTATATATGTGGTGATAAGAATATGAAGTGTAGAATGGGCATATTAAAATCCCTTTCTGATCTAGACCTCAGAGAGGAGCTTTGATTGCCAAGCTCCAGGTATGGTTATGGACAGAACAGTTTACACATGTAACATTTTCTGTCAGGAAAAGCTGAATTTACTATTTTTTTCCAAATAATTACATAACCTCTACTATTACCTGTGTTATAAATTGTTGTGACTAAATCAAGGAGTCAATTTAAATGATTATTCATGAAAATCAATTTTATTAATTCAGCAAGCGGTGAGCAAGCAAAAAACAGCACTGGGCAATGGCTGGGAAGCCTCTGCTTCACCAGTGGTGGGCGTACCTTAGCTTGAGGAAGTTTCCCCTTATATACAGTTCCTGTATGTGTCTTCATTGCTTCTTCCTGGGTTGCATCTGAGCTTGCGCCACCTGTTGCTAGGGGGTCGTCCTCTGCTTCCTGGTGGTCATGAGGTGAAGGCTTGTAGTCTTGGTCTGTGCACAGACCTTGGTCCTATACCAGTTATGTGACTTCTAATAAAAAAATGTTCTAATTCTTTTTTGTACAGCCAGATATTGTTGCTATAAAAAAAAAACCCCAATGTTCAAATTATATGTTCTTGTTCCAATCCCAGTTTAGGTCCCTGGTTAAGGGGTTTGGTGTTGTAAACCCCAAAAGGATTCATTGTTAGAAAGTTCTTACTTGTTTTATCATTGCATTTGTACCCCCACCCCTTATGCCTTTCCAACCCGTCGGGTAATTCAGCCGCTGCTACCCAGGATGAACTTCCACATTTCCCATAAAGACTTGCACACGGGTGCATATTAAAATCATATTACCACCTGGGAGCAAAGACAGCCCTGGACAACGAGCCACTCTTGAGGAACATCTGGAGGACCACACTGTGGAGGCAGCGGGGACCTGGGGAGACTGGGTGCACCGATCTTGGGCCAGCAAACTGGTCACCATGACCTGGACAGGACTTGAGAGGGAAGACACCCCTGGACTTTTGAGCCTAAAATAGAGTCTCTGGACGATCCCAGTGAGGATAGAGACTCCAGTCCTGCTGACAGCTAATGACAACAGGCCTGTGTGGTCTTCCTCCTTGATGTCGACCATGGGGAGCAGCGGCGCCAGCGCACACCCCGAGCTCCCACCTCTAGGCTTAGTTCTCTCTAATAAAGGCTTGTTAAAGGGAGCAGAAGGTCTCCTGGCCCTTTAATTTATGTCATAAATTAAAATTGTAAACCAAATTTACAAATTATGGTTTGGCCTTTTTGAAGTTTCAGCTCGTACATTGTATTAAGCAAACAGTTTTAACAATCATATTATATTAAACAATCATATTATATTAAATTTGATTAACAAACAATAGCAATCTATTACACCTGATTGAATAGTTCACAAAACTGTAATGGCAAAACTCAGGCCATAGATCTGTAAGATGCATTTCACTCATTTTTTTCCACTTAAAATTGTGTTTTTTAGGCCATCTTGAAGGAAGACAAAAATATCTACAATTCTTGGTTATTCATTGGCCTGACAGCTGTTGGTTTAGAGCAATCAGACCAGGCCAAGGGAGAATATAAGAAGGCTATTGATCTTGAACCAAACCAATTACTGTCAGTTATAGTCCAGATCCACTTTTTCTCTCCCTGAAAAGTGTAAATATGGAGTTGAATACAGGAACAAAGCAGAGCTGAGACTTGAATCATGTTTTCTTGAGGCCCTTATTTCTGTGGTAGCTTTGGGAAATCTGAGGCTTGTATTATTTTTGTGTCCAATGTAATACCACAATGAGGTTTAGTTTCAGTGTATTTAAGTTTGTATTTAATATTTAAGCTAGATAGCAGAGAAGTTTAGAAGGGAAAACATGAACTGAAACAAATACAGGCAATTCGTCCATGTCTGGATATTTCTCTGCTTATAGCTGAAGAAACACTTGACAATGCTTCTCTGCTTTAGCTAGTTTATCTAGTTCATCTTGTTTGTCTTATTTTTCCAGCTTTCAGCATGAAGTGGATGGCTACTGAATTTTGCTGTTAATGTATTTGAATGTATTTAAAATGCATTTAAAATGTTAAATGTATTTAAAAACAATACATTTAAAATAGCCATGTGCTGGTGCATGACAGCCTGTTGCAGTATGTAGTTACCACATACTTGAGGTGTCTTTTAGAGATTTGTGGCACATACGGTTGCATATTAAGTCAGTCTCTCATAGCAAAAATCTCTATTTTTCTAAGGTTCTTAATATTTTCAATATAAATACTTTTTTAAAGTGTCATTGTTCCTTCCTGATTTAACGGTGCCTGATACTGAAATTGCTCAGTTTTTGCATTTAGCTTCTGCTTTTTTGTTACTATACAAAGGTTAGAAATTGTCTTTCCTTTTGTTCCTTCTCACCCATAGAATTTTTTCGCCATTAGTTGCAGGGAAACCTGACTGCTGGTACTTATTGCATGCTTGAGAAACACGAAGAGTTTGGCTGGGCCCATGGGGAAGGGGGGCAGGAAAAAGGGAGGGCGGGGGCAGGCGGGGGCTGGCTGGTTTCTTCAGCTGCAGAAGGCATGCTCAGAGCTGTGGTTGCTTAAAGAAAGGAACTCGCCATAACCCAGAGCTGCTGCTTCTTCTGCTCTTCGTCTGTAAGTCCCTGCACCTGCCAGCCACTGCCGCGGAGCTGCTGATACACCTTATCCACCAGCCCGGGATCTCTGCCCATTCCTGTCATTCCAGCCCTCTGTTACGCCGAGCCCTACAGGAGCACCGGGACTGCCCGCCCGAGGGGGTTTGTGAAGCAA
Source organism: Pseudopodoces humilis (assembly GCF_049639895.1). NCBI lineage: Eukaryota > Metazoa > Chordata > Aves > Passeriformes > Paridae > Pseudopodoces > Pseudopodoces humilis. The sequence goes on from NC_142203.1 coordinate 10,243,990, forward strand.
AGCTTCTCTTCCATCCCTTCCCGTCTTGGCCGAAAAGGCTGTCACGGGGTCCCTGGTTCTGTTTGTTGTTAACGCTGTAGTTATCATTGTTTGTTGTTATACATACTAGTAAAAAACTGTTATTCCTATCCTCAGATCTCTGCCTGAGAGCCCCTTAATTTCAAAATTAATAATTCGGAAGGAGGGGGTTTACATTTTTCATTCCAAGGGAGGCCACAGCCCTCCAGGCACGCACCTGTATTCCAAACCAACAAAAAAGAGACAACAAAACAGTATGATGCTTGGATTTAGGTCATTCACGGTAAGACTTAATGTGCATTGTATATTGTCTGTTGTGCAGGCAGGATTATGTAATATATACAGGCTTCACATAGTAGTTGGTAATTAGCTCAGGAAGCAAGGAAAGCTTTTCAGTTGAAGTAAGAGGACTCAGAAGGCTAAGTATTAAGGTAAATTCTGCTTGGTGATTACTACATTAATACTTGACTTCATAGAAGGTAATGGAGCAGGTTTTGTAGACAATTTGTTCTCATGACATGTAACCTTTTACACTAAATTTTACTTTTATTTATTTTTGTGAATAGTAAGGTGGTGATCAAATTTCTATGAGAAGTCTAATCATCCAACCAAACAGATGTCAAAAGAGACTTAGCAGATCAAAAGCTCTTTGAACTCTGTGTAAACTGAAGGATATTGAATATCAAAATTCACTCTTAGAATTTCTAATTCAGCGGATGCTGTTATAAATTTGTATTGTGATATTGGCTTTCGCAGATGAATATTATATATTAAATACTTTTTAGCTATGTATGTACTTTTTTTCTTGCTAACAAGTCTTAAGCTTAAAAGAATTTCCTAGGTACAAGGCAAGGGAACCCAAGGGGGCAAGGACAGTGGGGCCCAAGCTGTTATCAAGAGAAATGGAGAGCAAACTCTTATCAAAAAGCCGGTACCAGGACGTTGGCGGGGGGGAGGGAAGATATGAAGCCCATCTGCTCTCAAAGGAAGGATGAGGGGCCTGGACTCTTATCAACAAGTGACCATCTGCAGAAAAAAGAAAACCAAAAACTCCAAAATAATGCTGACCAGCTAGAATAATGATGACCAGCAAAAATATATGCTGACCAGCAGAAAATAAAATTGTGAAGAGCATGATCCAAGAAGGCGGAACCAGGGAGGGGACATGCTTGAATATGCATTAACCCCTCACAGCAGGAGGGGATAAAAAGGGGATCCCTGGGATACCAGGTGTGTTCCTGGCAAGGTGCCAGGGCACCCGGCCGTTTTAACCCTTTGCTTTATTTCTTTTGTCTCCTAATTGTCTTTTTATTTATATTAAATTCTTTTTATAATTTATTAAGTGAATCTCATTTTTAAGAATGCCATTGCTGATACCACAGATTAGGCCTTATTTTTAAGAAAGCCTTGTCACATTGGTGTGTTAGGATGCTGTAACTGTAAAGTTTCTTGGTCCTGTCCATTTTGATAGGGAAAATACTGGAATAACTGTACTTGAGATTAGTAGTTAAGAGAATTCTGTGTTATCCTCTGTCCTCTGACTAAACTCAGTGCTTTTAAGCTTTTAGCTCTGCTAGTTTGTTGTCTGCATAAAATAGTAGGCTTGTTTTTCTCTGCTATAAGATCATAGACTATATATCATCCTATTGATAGAGGTACATTTCTAGACAAATCTGACTCTTAGTTGTCACTGTAACTGACTGGAGTGTTTCCTTAATTTTAAATTTTTTTCAGAAAGAAAAATGAAATACCTTAAAGTAATTGGTTTCATTTTAGTCAGTTATAGCAGCAATGAACAAAACTTTTAGAATAATGAAAAGTATTTGTTCAGCAGTTAGATCTACTAATTATTATTGGTTGGAATTTAAAAACCATTTTTCTATTTTCTGGAAAATATAGCATGTTGGCATGGGATTTCCTTCCTCTTTTCTAGTGGTGACAAGCAGAAATGATGTATGTAAGAAATTTGTGGAACTATATCGTCAAGAAAATAAATAGTTAAGAGATAGTTAAGTACTTTACTGTCTCTCTCTTAAGAAGAAACTTCCTTTTGGTTGGAACTACCCACTTCTCATCACAAGAGCAAAAGGTGGGATTCCTACACAACCTGAACTTAATCTGCCTCTGCTTTGTGTGCTGCCTTCCATGAAGATGATGACAAGCAAAGTTGCCCCAGGGCACCCCTAGCTTTGACCCACTTACCACTCCCCAACTCCCTGTCAGCATGGCCTTGCAGAAATATTCAGTTTACCATGAGGTGGAGCTGTTAGATGCAGTTAATGAGGGTCTGTTTTCTCTTTTGTAGTTCTACTGATTTTTTCCACACTGAAATTTCAACATGGGCTGCTGCTATTCTTCTCTTTGTATTCACAGTGCTAGAGGTCTAATGAGGTTTTCTTTTTTTCTATGGGTTTATCCAAGGGCTGTCTGAGTCTATTTTTACTGTTGATTTCATGCAAGAACCAGAGTCAGAATTTGTATATTCAGGTAATCTCACTTATGTACTGTACCTTGGAAGGTAGACAGGTCCCACACAGTACTCTGGGACTTGTTATTGTTTAGCTGAAAGCAGGTAAATACAGCTTCTTACTTTAAACATTAAACCATTGTCCAGCCTAATATGGTAATGTTGACAGTAGCTGGAAAACTTGCATCCTCCAGTTCTTTATGAAGTGACATGACAGGGTGGTTAATTTGTCCCAGTTGATGGGTGGCTGAAACACATCAGAAATGCACACAAATGAAACAGGAGGAAGGTGCAGAAAAGGAGGAGCTTCATCACCTTTGGAAGAAGATGCTCTGGTTACTGAAAGAGAGTACACAAAACCAAGTTAATATGACTAAAAAATAATGTTTCTGTATTGAAAACCACTCAGACTATTCAGCTGAGTCTTCACAGAAGTATGGCAAACATAATTTATTTCTATCTTTAGCACACTTTTATAGGGTCCGTGGGCTTAGCAAGTTACTGTTGGTTAATACATATTGTTTACATTGTTTTCCCCAGTACACAAGGCTATTGTTTTTCTTTATTCTTGCTGTTCCAGGAGAGTTTCAAGGACACTGCCTTTAATATTGTCATCTGGATTAAAGGCTGGCTTGTGCAGACAGGCTTTTACTAAAATATCATGCTTTTACTCTATTAAAATATTTCTCCACAATTCCCCCTTTCTCTTTTTGCACAAGCCAGGCTTTAGACACGATTTGTTTTACACTTTAACAGATACAAGATAACATACAGGTTAAAACATCTCTGTTAATACTATAAGTAAAATTTGTCCCCCTTCCAGCACAAGAGACTTCAACCATCTAGTAATGCCTCAGTTGGCTAACCAACTTCCAGTGGGGTCACTATCTTCTTTCAGGGTATGCAACCCATCTTGTAGCTGTTTTAGTTGTTTGTGGATTGAAACTGAATGGTCAGTAAGGTTCAAACAGCACATACTTTCAACTCTTCACAACCATGTTCTTGTGCTAAGAGCAAGAAATCAATTGCAGCTCGATTTTACAATACAGCGTGATATACACTCCTTACATCAGATGAAAGTTCACTTAACATTGTTAATGTCAAATTCAGTTCTTTCCTGATCCAACAAGCTAGCCTTTTTAGAGCTGACAAGCCTTTCGCCGCAGCTGCTGTTGGAGTTAAAAGGAGGCCAGCCATACTATACCACAACACCAAAAGTCTGGGTCTCTAACATCATCACATTGTAATTCATTCAGGCTTCGCTTTGACTGTTTGATGTTTTTTATGTTACCAGCTATATTCAGCAATTGGTGTAAATTTGGATGGAACAAAGTAAGTTTCCCAAGGTAACAGGGTCCCCAATGTGGGCTAGCAGGAATTCTATTCCATGCTCTATCTCCACAGATTAAGAGTATTGCACTAAGTAATCGCCTTGGTAACTGTCCTGTGAGATTGCACCGTGAATAAAAAGCTTTACTTTCGGTGTTAGTGATAAGATCAACTATAGGGTTAACTGTAGCCCAGTGTTGCATCACTTTGTTGGAGTGGCTTTTTGTTGGGGGCTCAAACATTATCCATCCACCTGAGGTATTGGTGGAGCCTAACAAGTCCAATTCTTCTGGGGGTCCTATGGTAACATTGAGAAGTTTGATAATTTTTGCTTGCCAGGAGGCTTCAAGTTGTCTTGACGTGAAGCCAATAGTACAATTACACTCTTGTAACATTGCCAATTGATTCAGTCTAGTTTTATTGCTAACTAAACCTTTAAATGCTTGAGGATCTCATTCAGGGACTCCTATGAGACAGGTGTGAGAAGGATCTCCACGTGTGGCTAGGCTCAAACACATTGAATTTTGGCCTGTTAAGTGTGCCAGAGTGACCCATATGTTCTGTCGCTTTTGGATGTTAGTTAGCAGACAGTTGGTTGGGACTATACACAACACAATTACTATGAGCAGTTTGTTCCACACACAAATGACACCATACTTTCAGAATCACAGCTAATTCTTGTAATTTGTTGAATTAATTCATTTAAGGTTTAAAATTAAATGAACTTTCAAATATGCTGACTTTAACTCTTGATGGGGGAATACTTACACTTTATACTAATATGCTCTCTAAAATTATCAATAACCTACAAATAACAATTATCACACAAGCCAAAACTTTTTATCTTAACCTATTATCTAACTACTTTTAACACATGAGCTCTGGTATTTATGCAATCTAAGCATAAAAGCAATTTTCTTAAAAGGTAAAAATACAGTTACAATTTTGCTTTTATATACAGTCAGATGGAGTCTCTATACTCTTTTAGATCTTCTACAAAATTCTTCTCACAAACAGACTATGATATAATGCGATTCAGTCTTGGAACATCCACTGCTCTTGTGATGTCAGCTGGCAGCCGATCAGTGACTGACTGAGGGCATCAAATGTTTGGGTTGTTCTTCACATCCTTCTAAATCTTAAAACAGAAAATAACTGAAAAAAAAATTGGTAAAGACACAACATAATAATAACAACATAAAATTTCTGTTGGCAAACTGTCTGTGTAGTTTTCAGACACAACTGTGTCCTGGCATCTCCACTTCTGATCTTGTCTGGAGTACCAAGGTTGTGTGGTGTCTTCTCTGTTCTCTGGATCTCATGTTTTCAGAGGCAGACAGTCTGGTCAGATGAACAGGTGACCTTTTTGAACCTGTCAACAAAACACAGACACTTCTCCCCTTGAAGTTAATAAATAATTTTGACTTAGCTGTGGCACACTTAATTGTAGATTCAGATTATATAATCTTTCTAAATTTTTGATATAAATATTTCATTATTGTGGTCCAAATTTCTAATGCACATATTACACTAATCAAATGTTTTAGGGCATCAATTCCCCCGATTAAAAAAAAAAAAATAAAAATGAGATGTACTTCTGTCATATACATCAATATCAACACAAAACCATATACACAATGAATTAAAAACCTACAGCAGTTAAAAATCAATCACATCACAAACATTATTAGCAACACATGTGATACAAAATTACTTTAACTACTAAAACACTGCACCAGCATCCCATAGTCTGCAAACACACAACAAAATGAGTGAAGGATTGGATAACCACCTCTGGAAATGTTTCTCAAGCCCACTTCAAAACTGATCCAGCTGTCATATTAATAGGGTCAAATTGCCAAGTCAAAAAGTGACTCAAATACTGATTTGGTGTAGAAAACATCTGGATCTGTTGGCAAACATTCTGTCCAGGTAAAGTCAAGGCTTGGCCAGAGCCTTAGGCTGTAAACTGGAAAGATGTCTCTTAACTCATTTTCAAAACAAAGTTCTTAATAATAGCAGCTATGAGATGCTTAAAGCACAGCAAACTGTTAAAATGCATTTGTACAAATCAAATTATCAGAAGCCTTAGGTAACAGAACAATTAAATCATTCAGCAGTTGGTTTAATCTGAAGCCTCTCCCATGGCAGCCGACCCTCAGCAATGGTACATTTTCTTGGAATTCTGGAAGCACTGAAAAATAAGAAAGCTATAACAAACAAAAACTGCAGAGATTGCAACAAACAATAGAGCTTCTGATGAAATCAAGGGTGTTGAAGACTGCATTCACCTCTGTCCACAAGCAGGTGTTCATCAGTGTTCTATCACAGCTGCTTCAGTTGCAGACATTTTCATCTCTCTAAGAAAATAACTATACAATTTAAACAAGTGTTTTCAACAAAACATAAACCAATTTAAATTAAACAATATTTAAACCTGGTAAAAATTAATTGTAACAAAAGGAAATAACAAAACTTAACCTTAAAAAAATATCAAAGTTATAAAACTTAACTTAAAAACATTCAAACCTAAACATAATAAAACTTAACTTTGCTTAATTCTATTAACACTTAATCTATATCAAATAAAAGCATAGCTTGATCTTACTCTATTATTACAAAGAGGCAACTGAAAGTTTGGCATATAACTTTTAAATACAATATAACAGTAACATGGATTCACTATAAAAATTATAAAAATGTAACAAATACATCACAATTCCATGTTGTTTGGCTTTAAAAAATAACTCACAATAATTGCAAATGTTACTAAAATAGTTATTCATAACAGGAATTTGCCTAGTATATGCTTAAGTTGGTTAGGATTTTAATGTACAGTTTTACTAGAGAAAAACCACAACAACACAAAATTTGGCAAGTTGCCATTCAGCTTTTATAACACTTCCCAAAAACATCAAGACCAATTTTTAATTAAAATCTAAAATCCAAATAGTATATATGCTGTTATATATGTTTTTTATAACAAAAGAACTCACATTGAAATTACCTTATTAGAATTGTAAAAAAACCCAAGCAAATGGGTAATATATGCTTAAACCTAACTTTGTCTTGTGCAATGAAGTTTTCTTAGTTAATTATTTTTAAACCATAAATATCTTCTGTAAATAACATTAATTGGAAGGTTTTTTTATTAGTAGCTGTAAATCATTCAATATTTTAACATTAGGTTTTAAAACTAATTATTGCAAGGTAACTTTTACTTCTGTTAATGTTCACTTTAAACACTTTTTAAAAAGGGGCTTTTTGAACTTTCAAAGAATCACAATAATTTCTCCAGTAAAACTCTAAAAACTGCAACTGCATAAACTCATAATTACTGAAAACACAAAATTAACTCTAAAAGGGTATATAAAAACATTTTAAAAAAACAGTAAATCATGACTTTTTAACAAACCGGGTACTATCTCAGTGCTTTTTCTTAGAGAGGGAGTGGGGAGGTGAACTGCCCCCTCTGCTGCTGCTCTGCTGCTGTTATCTCTAGAAGGTTTGAGTGAAGTCTCCGTCAACCCCACATACTCTCGCAGAGGGGAAAAATGGAGAACAAAAAAAACTCACAAAGTTAACTTTAACATATTTCTCTCATTGTTCACAGATAGAGGGAAAAGGGCACAATTTTACAAAAACAGGCAATGTTATACGATAAGCCTCTCAGGGCCAGGTGGTAACAACGGTGATCATTGCAACTTATTAACTTTTAATTACAGTGTAGAATTTCGAACTAGATATAATATAGGTAGCAATTTTTTGGCTATTTTTTCTCTCTTTGAAGCTCTCTGAGCTACCTGTTTCTGTCCAACTGTTTCTGTAATTGCTGATATTTGTACTGCGTGGTTTTGGAGCTTTTTCTGCAGTGCCTCTGCCCTGGGGGTGCCTTTGTTCTCTGCACACACTTCAGTGCTTCCCCCATGCCCCCCTGGTTCAAGAGGAAACCAGTCTAAATCTGGCTTCTCTTCTTCCAGGAAAGTAAAGTTGGAACTTAAATAAGATTGTGGTGTTAAAGGTGTTTCCAAAGGTGGAGTAGATAGTTCACGATTATCACATCCTGCCGTTGCTGAACAGATTCCGTTCGTTTTTTTCAGCGTTTGCTGTGGAGCTGGTTTCTCCTGATGATGCTGAGCTCCACTTGTACTTAATGACTGCTCAATATCAGCGTGTAGTTGTTGCACAAGTTTCTCTATTTGTTGTTGCCACCCTAATAGACCTTTTTTTGATGCATCCTTATAATTTACTGATTCTTCTCTTGCCGATGGTTGCCCGTCTTCTGAATGCATCAACATGGCTGGGGGGAGAGGGACGTCCTGCAGCTTTGACCAGGGAACAGTAGATTGTGGCTGGCAATCTGGGGCTCTGATTTCTGCTGATGTTTGGGGCTCCACCTAGCTGGGGCTGGCTCTGCCTCCTTCCAGAGATGCCGTCATTTCTACATCTACATTTGTTGGAGTAACTTCTAGCTTGGGCTCTGCTGACATGCCTACCCTGGCACACTTCTGAGATTTTAAAAGTTCCGAGACTGAGCTACATTACTTCCCCGTGAGCCCTTTCACTGGCTGAACGTGCCCAACCCCAGAGAAAGCACCCAGACAGCTGATTTTCCCCTTGATCGCTTTTTCCACAACAAATCTCCTATTTGTCTTTCCATTCTTCCGCTGCAAAAGGCAGCAGCAGGACCTGGAGGCGCCTGTGCCTATTATCTCTAGCACATAAAACAAGCTTTCCAAGGTCCATATCCTTGACTGCTTCGTTTTGTTTAACGATAATGTTTAGAAGCAGTTTGTTCTGCCGCAGATTCAACCTCCATGCTAGCAGCCCTGGGCGGAGAGAGGGGAGCAACCCCTCCTCCTGGTGCCAATGCGCATTTGCCTTCAGTCTTCGTCCCAGCTCCTCTGCCCTTGGTTTTCCCCAGCTTAGGCTCGCTTCCATGTCCCACTGCATGCGAACCCGCCACCTGATACCAATCCGCTTCCATGTCTCTCTGTGCACAGATCCACTCCATTGGCCTGGCCCGCTTGCACATCTTCCTGCATGCAGGCCCGCCGAGTTCCCTCTGCCGGCAAAGGGTCCCTCTTTGGGTGCCAGATATTGAAAAACCGCTCAGACTATTCAGCAGAGTCTTCACAGAAGTATGGCGAATGTCGTTTATTTCTATCTTTAGCACACTTATAGGGTCCGACAGGGTCCGCGGGCTTAGCAAGTTACTATTGGTTAATACATATTGTTTTACATTCTTTTCCCAGTATACAATGACATTGTTTTTCTTTATTCTTGCTGTTCCAGGAGAGTTTCAAGGACACTGCCTTTAATATTGTCATTTGGTTTAAAGGCTGGCTTGTGCAGACAGGCTTTTACTAAAATATCATGCTTTTACTCTATTAAAATGTTTCTCTACATTTCTGACTCCTAGTCGTCTAGATACACATATAGGTACAGTGCAGCTGGACATCAAATGGAGCCTTAAAAGTAATGAAAATCTTGTTGCTATTTGTCTCATTAAGGTTAATTTGTATTTAACTGCTCAGGAAAACTGGGTGATTTGACCTCTTGCCTTGTGTGTGCCACCCCTGTCCTTTCTGGCCATGCTGGGCTGCGAGTGAAGCAGCACTTTCAGCCCTTGGTCCCGGCTGCCTGCACCTCACAGGAGTGGCGGGAAGTGCCGGTGGCACCGGCCACTGTCCCCCTCAGGGGCTGTGGGTCTCAAGGCACCGGGGAGCCACTGAGGGGCCAGTAAGGCTGAGGGCATTGGGGCTGCCACAGGGGGAAGAGTGCCTTTGAAGGCACTGTGCTGCTGCTGAGGTGCTGCTGGTGCCTAGGGCCCAGAGGATGGTAAGGCAGTGGGGACTCAGGACAAGCAGCAGAGCTGAGGGCTCTGGGGGAGCTGAGGGCAATGGTGGCAGAGGCTGGGTGGGCAGGGAGGAGGAACGGGCTGAGAGGGCTGGCGTGGCTCAGGGCACTGGGGATGCTCAGGGGGATGGCAGCACTGAGGGGGACTGATGGGCTAGGAGGCTTTGGAGAGACCAGGGAGGCTGTGGATGTGCTGAGGCTACGGTAGGGCTGAGAGCAGGCTGCAAGTGACTCAGTGTTCCCTTTGCTTCCCAAATTTCCATCTTCCCAACATTCCAGAAGGGCCACTCCGCACAGAACCAAGTGATCCAAGGAAAGTAGGGGGAAATGGGCCAGCCACGTTCCCTCTGTCAGGAAAATTAATCCACAAACACCAGAGGTTTATGTCCAAAAAGGAGACAGAGGAGTCCTTTTTCTTTGTTTGAATAAAGGGAGAGGCCATGGGGCATTCCCCTGGGGTCTCTCAAATCTTTGGAGGGCGCAGCCTCCTTTTTATCCTAATTCCCAGCTGCATGTCCCTTCTCTCTTTCCCCATAGGCTGAGGTACTTGAGAGGTACAGGCTTCCCGGAACGCCTGATACCTGGGATAGCTTCTCCCCCGCCCCCCGCATAATCCCTTCTTAACTCTTAACTTTTGTGGAATTGATGGTGCTCTTTCAGTGCCTCTTTGATCCTTTAGTGGAATCCATCCCATTGTTTCCGTTGTCTCTCACTGATAGCTGCATCTTATCAGCAGACCCACAGCTTGTTTGTAAAGACAAACCCATCATTCCTCTCAATCCCTCCTCTTTTAATTTTTGTTAATAATTGTCTTTACAAACTTTAGTTATCATTGACTTAATTTCTTTTTCTTGGGTCTTTTTTGGCCTTGCAATTATTTGCAGTGGCATTACTCTCGACCTTTTTGTAGCCATCTCTGGGTCAGTAGGCACGGCTACTACCTATGGATGCTAACTCTGAACCAGAGTGCCTGTGGTTATTGCAGGCTGCGTGACTCAGTCCTGCCTGAGAGCTAGCCTGGGAAATTCATGGGAGGATTTGAAAACAATCCTCAGAGACAGAAAACAGCCGTGCCAGGTGCTGTTTGTCTGTCCCTTGTTTTCTTTGCAGGAGAAAGTCAGAGGGTGTTGTGCACCACTGACCAATGATGGTGATGTAGTGGTTTGCTAACCAATAAGAGTTTCCTTTCTGTACTTGCCACGTATCAATCTATAAAGAGACCTGAAACAATAAACTAGAGAGATTCTCCTGTTCTGACTCCATGAGAGTCTGTGTCGTCTCTACCCAGCCGTTCCTAATAGAGCGACAACTACCTGCATTCTTTTGATCATATGTTAAATGAGTTAAGCAAGGGATAATGCATGGTAAAAAGATTAGAGTTGTTACAACTGGAACAGTCATAAGGAGGGTAGTTGGGGTCTAACAATTTAAACTCAAAGATAAAGTCTAGTCACAAACGCTCTTTTCTACATATGTGCTTCCTGTTCTATTTAGGCAATATATGCCTCTTTCAGAAGAATGAAGTTGCCATGGACTTCCTTCTGTGTCCCAAAATTTTGTTCTGTTATGGACTTCACTCAGGGTGCTAACTTACCATTTAGGTTTGACCAGGCTGGCCACCCATGGCCAGTTTTCAGATCTCCGTGGCCCTCTGCAGACTTAACAATTTCTAAGGATAAAGGTTTTTGCTACTTTTTCTCCTAAGGTTAAAAAATTATTTTCCCACTTTAGACCAAACTTAACTGAAAATATAAACGTAAAATTATTAAGAGAAACATTCTAATAGTGTAATAATCTAATTTCTTAACCTAATTTTCACTTTCACGTTGTCTTCTACACCACCTGTGGCAAGTGAAGGCACAGAAACAGCTTAGCCTAAAGAAAGCAATGACAGCATGGATTGGCTCCCAGTGTCTGGAGATTTGAGAGTAGGGATGCCCATACAGACTATTTCAGCAGGCAGCCTGTGGGTAGGCACTCAGGGCTTCCCCCGATGTCGACGCACGGCTACTGCTCCAGTCCTCTCCTGTGGAGTGTCAGTCACGGCTTCCCATCCTTCTCCTCCAGCTGAGATGTCCAAACCTCTGGGCCCTCAGAGACCTTGACCCGAGTGTGATGGGTTTACTCATGTTCAGTTGTCTTGATGGCTGTTTCTGTGGTCAGCAACACCTGGAAAGGTCCACACCACATAGCCACCAATGGTGCTTCTTTCCACTCCTTAACTAGGATCCAGTCTCCTGGTTGGATATTACGCACAGCAAAGTCCAAAGGCAGGGTCTGTGTCAGCTGAGTTTCCTGTCGAAGAGATTTCACAAGAGACAGTATCCGAGCCACATACTGTTTTAGATATACATCACTTTTCTCTACCCCTCACCCTAAGCTGAGAATTACAAGGATAAGGAATTCCAAACATCAACTCAAAAGGAGATAGTTGAATATCTTCCCTGGGTCTGGCCCTTATTCTTGCTAGAGCCAGTGGTAAGAGCCACAGCCATGACATTTTCGTTTCTATCACCAGCTTCAGAAGATGTTTTTTTATTTCTCCATTCATCCTTTCAACCTGGCCTGAGCTTAGGGGATGCCAGGGAGTGTGGAGTTTCCATTGTATCCCTAAAGCAGTCATTACTCCTTTAAGAATTGTGAAAAACAAAGTTCACTCCTGTAAAATTTTAAAAAAGGTTTAATAAAGACAATAAGAGACATAAAGTAAAGCAAAGGGTTATGGCCGGGTGCCTTGGCGCTCTGCCAAGAGCACACCTGGTATCTCAGGAATACCCCTTTTATCCCATCCTTGCTGTGAGGGGTTAATGCATATTCAAGCATGTCACCTCCCTGGTTCCGCCTTCTTGGATCATGCTCTTCACAATTTTATTTTCTGCTGGTCAGCATATATTTTTGCTGGTCATCATTATTCTTGCTGGTCAGCATTATTTTGGAGTTTTTGTTTTCTTTTTTTTTTTCTGCAGATGGTCAGTTGTTGATAAGAGTCCAGGCCCCTCATCCTTCCTCTGAGAGCAGATGGGCTTCATATCTTCCCCCCCCCACCGCCAACGTCCTGGTACCGGCTTTTTGATAACAGTTTGCTCTCCATTTCCTGCTGCTGATAATAGCCTGTTTTCCACAGCTCGATCCTCCCATTGTCTTGCCTTGTCCGGATGAAACATATCCTTACCATTCAGAATTCCTATCTAAGCCTATAACTTGCTAAGAGAGAAAAGAATATAGTGAAAGCATATAATATATATTTATCAGAATAATTGTGAAAAGCCAATATTTACAACATGAATTCACAACAGAATTTTTCTAGTAAAATGAGTTCCTCTATCTGAGTCTATTGCTTCCACCATCCCATATCTCAGAATTATTTGTTCCAAAAATACTTTAATAACTGACCCTGTAGTTGCTGAAACAGCTGGGAAGGCTTCTGGCCACCCTGTTAACTGACACACTATTACCAAAAGATATTTAAATCTCCCCACCGGGGGCATCTCAGTAAAATCCACTTGGCATCTCTGGAAGGGACATACAGCCCAAGGCCTTCCCCACCCCCACCCCACCTCCCCCCACCCCCGGCAAGTTTCTTTGTACCTTTGTTATTTGTCTTAGCACAAATCAAACAACCATCAACAGCTCGTTTTGCCAGAACAAAAAGACCCACAGCAGCATACATTTTGAGGAAGGCTTCTGCTATCCCTCGGGAGCCCCAGTGACTCCCTTCGTGGAGCTGTTTTAGCAGTTGTGAGGCTAAAGCTTTCGGTATCCACTGCTTACCATCTCTTGTAAACCAATTACTCTCTCTTTCTTCTGCCCCACTCCTTTTAACTATCTCAAGTTCTTCTGGTGGAAAAGACAGCTTCTCTGGCAAGGGGGCAGTTACTGGGAGCAAGGGAAGTAACTTAGAGATTTCTGGCAACAATGCAGCTTCCCGAGCTTCTTCATCAGCCAGTCTATTTCCTACTGCCTCTTCCGAGCACCCTGCCTGGTGTCCCTTGATGTGTATTATTGCTACCTTTTTTGGTAAATTCACCACCTCCAATAAACCTCTCTCTTCCCACAGTTTCCCAAATGCGTGTATCACACCATATGCATATTTAGAATCAGTACAAACATTTACTGTCTTGTCTCGGTATAATTCACAGGCTCTCACAAGCTCATACAGCTCGGCCGTCTGAGCTGACCAGGTGGGTGGTAACCTCCCCCCTTCCTTTAATTGCTTTCCATTCACGACAGAGTATCCTGTAAATCGTCTTCTTTCTATCACCTTTGAAGACCCATCAATAAACACGTTTTCCCCCTCAGGCCATGCAAATAATTCCTTGCCCTAGTCTGCAGATCTCTTACTTGAATACATTCATGGAATTTGCCTTGGCTCCCCTCTTCAGGGCCATTCAAACAGGAGGCTGGGTTAAAACCTTCCTTGCTTTTAAATTCTAAATCCTCCTTTTCTAATAAACAAGACTCAAATTGCAACAACCGAGAGCTGGTCATCTACTTAGGGGCTCTCTCAGTTACCAAAGCTTTAATCTGGTGTGCAACTTTAACAATCAGATAACCCCCCCTTGTCAGCTTTCGGGCCTCAGCCACCATCAGAGCTGTGGCTGCGCAGTTCTGCAGACAATGGGGCCAGCCTCTGGCCACCGGGTCTAGGGTCTAACAGTTTTGAAAAATAGGCAACAGGTCTGTGTTCCCCCATGCTCCTGAACCAAAATTCCTTTTGCATGACCCTGTTTAACATCCACATATAATTCAAATTCCTTTTCTGTGTCTGGAAGAGCTAGGACTGGGGCATTAACCAATTTGTCTTTCAATTTTTTAAAACTTTGTTCTCCTTCTGGTGTCCATACCACAACATTAAGACTGTCTTGTGTTAAAAAGCCATATAAAGGTCTGGCCACAACAGAAAAGTCTTCTATCCACACTCGGCAGTACCTCATTAATCCTAAAAACTGCTGTAATTCCCTTTTTGTTTGGGGTAATGGTACTTGTAGAATTCCTTGTATTCTTTCTGGATCAATGCACTGTAACCCTCCAGTTAAAATATGCCCCAAATATTTGACTTGTTTCTCTACCAACTGTGCTTTCTTTTCAGACACTCTAAGTCCTTTTTTAGCAAGAAAATTAAGCAGTTTCACAGTAGCTCTTTCAACCATCTCCTCCTGTTCCCCTGATAACAGCAAATCATCTACATACTGCAACAACTCAACCCCTGAGGGTGGGGTAAACTCTCTTAGTATTTTTTGCAAAGCTTGTCCAAACAAAACAAGTGACTCTGTATAACCCTGTGGGAGGACTGTCCAAGTCAATTGCTGTTTTACCATTTTACCTCCTTCCTCTTGTTCCCACTCAAAGGCAAAATACTGTTTACTCTCTTCTGTAATTGGACACCCCCAGAAAGCATCCTTTAAATACAGTACTGAATAGTACTGATGTGAGGAGGGGACCTGGTTCAGGATTGTATAGGGATCCGGAACTGTGGGATGCCTTGATTTGACAATTTTATTTATTATTCTTATATCTTGCACCATTCTGTAGGCTCCATCTGGTTTCTTAACTGGCAGGATAGGGGTGTTATAAGGAGAAATGCACGGTTCCAATAGACCTGCTTTTAGCAGGGACTCAATGATAGGCTGTAACCCCTTCCTTCCTCCCTTGAAAGAGGGTATTGTTTTTTTGACACAACTTGTCCTGGTTGCTTCAAAGTAATTTGGAGAGGTTCTGTGTCTAATTTTCCGTATTTCCCTGGGGCTGCCCACACTTCCAGATCTATTTCAGCATAAGCTCTCTCAGACATTTTACACAAAGATATTACAGTGCTGGACTCAGTGTCATTTTTTATAATACTGACTTGCATTCCCATTTTTGCCATCAAATCTCTTCCCAGTAAATTACAATCACAATTAGTAACAAATAGGAACTCATGCATTTCAAACTTGTCCCCCACATCTATTAACAGCGGTTGAATAAAATGCACTCGCTCATCTTTTCCGCTTACTCCTTGAATAACCAATGACCTTTTTGACAGTTTCCCCCCTGTCCTGGGGTGACTTTATGATACTGTATCCCCAGTCATCTGGTTTATGTTATATATTAAGTTCTGCAACTTTAAGATTGTCTTTGAGAGCAAGAGAGGGGGAAGAAGAAGTGCACAGTTTGTGTTAAAGAAAAACATCACTCCCACACATCTCGCTCCTGGACTGTGGTGTCTGCAGCATGGACAGACAGCGGGACAGAGCTCTTTCTGGCTTTTAGTTAGTTTTAGCTAGCTGAGGCAGAGGAGTTCCCTGGACCTTTGTTTTTTTTCCTTTTCTTGGATCTGTGCAAACCTGCTCTGGACTGAACACCCAGCCAAACCCCGGGAGCTCACGCCTTTGGCCCACCGGGGCCTGGGCCTCGGCACTTTCCAGCGCTGAAAGGACTGATAAGGAACCTGAGCGAGCCGAGCCTACACCACATGAGAAGGACTTTTTTTCCTAGATTTGCCATCCCATCGAACAGCAAGAGGTTTTATTATTTAATATTATTCAATTTCTGTTAAATAAACAGCTTTTTCCACTTCTCTCCAAGAACTTTTTTTTTTTTTTCTTTTCCCTTTTTCCGGATCAGTTGGTGGGGAGGGGGCATTTCCCTGAGGAAATCCCCATTTGGAGTTTTCCTCCCTAATTTGCCCTAAACTAGGACACCCCCTTTAGGTATAAAATTCAAGGTGGATCGAGAGGCACCTGTCTACTAGAAAACACACCTCCTCTTGATCCGGACCCACCTTAAAAGTTATCAAGGGCTCCTGAGTGGTGGGTCCCCGGTATAATGGAAGCCCCTGACATCCCTAACAATCCATTTCCATTATCCTCTGGACTTCTTCCTCTTGTGGGTCCAGCTCTTTCTGTGGGCATTCCCTTTTCCAATGCCCTTCTTTCCTGCAGATGGCACATTGGTTCCTCCCCAGCCGCTGTTTGGGTCGGCTCTCCCCTGTCGAGGAGGGAATGCTCTGGACACCTCTTTGTGGCCGACCCCGTCCCCTCTGCCCCGGGGGACCCCTTGGACCTTGTGGTTTATTCTTTTGGGGCTGCAAAAACTCTGCCATCATCTTTGCCTTAGCTTACTTTTTCTTCATCCCTTCTTACATATATTTGCTGTGTTTTTCTCACCAATTCCTCTAGAGGCTTATTCCGCCACTCTTGATCTTTTTGTACTCCTTTCCTTATGTCAGGCCAAGCCTTAGTAACAAATTGTACTTTCAACAATGTGTCAAAGGCTTGCCCTTCAGGGTCCATTCCCCCACGCTTACGCAAAGCATCCCTAATCCTCTCTAGCCAATGATAAGGGCTTTCATGTTTCTCCTGTTCTAACGACATAGCCTTAGCTATGTTGTTCTAGGAGCTGCTGATTTGATTGCCCTAATCAAATAAGCACAGTAATCACGGAGGCGAGCCAGGCTGGCCTGGTTATTTGGATGCCACTGGGGGTCCACCTGTGGGATGGCATCATCCACTATAGGTACATTAGGTCCAGCACCCCCCACTGCCTGTGGATGTTCATCTTCCCACAGCTGCCGAGCTTTTTGCAAAATCATTTGTTTCTCTGATGGCCCAAACAAAATCCCCAAAAGAAAATCCCAGTCTTTCCAGGTATAATCTGCATTTCCCAAATATTCTTCTATCTTTTCCCCCACCCCTATGGGATCATCCAAGTATGGGGGTAATTATTTTTTCAATTCTCTTATATCCTGGGTAGTAAGTGGTACAATTACAAACCCAAATCCTCCCCCTTGATCTCCCAAAGGGACTTTGCAGAGTGGCATTTGGTGGACCCCTGTCTCTTGGGTCCGGGGGGCTTCTGATGCTCTAAATTGAATTCCCCTTCTAGTCCTAGGGGGTGATATGATATGCTGCCCCCGCCCCCCCCCATTGTTATTTTCAGGCGGAGCTGTAGGAACAGCATTTCCCTGATCCCTTCTAGTTCTGGAAGGTGAGGATACAGAGCATCTGCTGTGGGTCAGCTGGCCGTGGGTCAGCTGGTAACACCAGAGGACAAGACGGGGGAAGGTGCTGAAAAACATCCCAGTCTTCACCGTTTTCCTCTTCCCCTCCTTTTTCCTCTTCTCCTTTTTTTCTTAACACATAGATTTCTCCTGTTGCTTGTTTAAACCATATCAATCCACATTCCCTTTCAATACATCCTTTCCAATTCTCCTCTAGATACCTCCACAGAACTCAACACAAATGAATTCTGTTTTCTAAGGTGGCCATATAAGTCCATTTGTCAACTTATACTCTGGCCATACATAATAATATTTTACTACCATCTCCATAGTTACCTCTGTGTGAATGCATAATCTGTCCCAAGATCTCAGCATTCTCCCCAAGGGACTCTTCGGGGGTATTATGGGATCGTCATCCCTTTTGCCAAGACCCTTTCCAGAGGTTTATGTCCAAAAAGGAGACAGAGGAGTCCTTTTTCTTTATTTGAATAAAGGGAGAGGCCATGGGGCATTCCCCTGGGGTCTCTCAAATCTTTGGAGGGCGCAGCCTCCTTTTTATCCTAATTCCCAGCCGCATGTCCCTTCTCTCTTTCCCCATAGGCTGAGGTACTTGAGAGGTACAGGCTTCCCGGAACGCCTGTTCCCTGGGATAGCTTCTTCCGCCCCGCCCCCCGCCCCCCCCCCCCCCCCCCCCCCCCCCCCCCCCCCCCGGATAATCCCTTCTTAATTCTTAACTTTTGTGGAATTGATGGTGCTCTTTCAGTGCCTCTTTGATCTTTTAGTGGAATCCATCCCATTGTTTCCGTTGTCTCTCACTGATAGCTGCATCTTATCAGCAGACCCACAGCTTGTTTGTAAAGACAAACCCATCATTCCTCTCACCTTCGTGTTTTGTCCTACCCCTATATGTACTGGGTTAGCATTGTGCCTGTCTATAGTTATGTTTCCGTCTGTGTCCAGTTCTACCTCAGTATGTATGGAGTGGTAGAGCTCTACACAGTTCTATGTCTTTAGTTACAGGGGGATGAAGGTGTAGTTGAGTACTTTAGTCACTGAATGGCTTTGTATGGGTTCACATAAAAATGGTTGTGTACAGCCATTTTTACACAGAAGTCAATATATTTACGCAACGAAGATTGTTATTTTTATCTATCTCAATTACTATGTAAATCTGCTTCACATTGGACAGTTCTATCTCTGTATGAATTTCTGTGTAAACCTGTGTCGCATTTGACAGTTTCCTTCCAGCCCTGTAGGTATTTAGAGAGGGCCAGGGATGTTAGTCACTCTCCCTCCATACATCTGTGCAGGTGCCACTTTGTGACCTGTCAGTGTTGAGATGGCGTGAACTGGTAGTGATCTTTGTAACTTGCCATGGAGTCAGCAGAGACATAACTATGTGCACTAAGCTTGTAACACAACTTGCAATTGTATGGAAGAAGTGCAGGTAGAGCAAGCTGTAATACATTGCCTTTTTCAAGTCTATTCGGCTTTGGTGCACTTCTCTATTCTGTGGCCTAGCTAACTTAGCACACCTTATCTCAGAGTTTGCATACAAATGTATGCAAGCTTTCAGTCAGGCCCTAAGAATCCTCTACAATTCTCGCACACCAGCACTCTGAAGAGATAGGACAGCCAAATGCATACTGGGACTCTTTGGTTAGCCTTGGCTCAGATTTAGGGGCATGCAAAGGAGCAGCAGTGTACAGATCATGGCCAAAAGTGCTGTGGCTTTTCCCCAAACTATGGAGGCCTTAGAGTAAGGTTGCCTGGTAGCAAGGCACAGGCTTGCCCGCCCTGTGCTGTCCTCTGCAGGTGCTGTTGGCAGGGGATGGGCAGAGTCATTGCCTTCTAGCCCCTAAAACCCAGAGCCAAACGAGATCAAGCTGATCAAAAGCACTTACCATCTCATGACGCTTCTCCAGGTCCACTTACAGCCAAATGCACATGCGATGCAAGGCTTCAGCACTTGTAGGAGTTTTGAAAAAGAGCATCACTGACAAGAACCCCATTTAGAAATACAGCTAATGAAGTCATTCCCCGTCTTGGTTTGGAGCCCTACTGAAGCCTCCACCTTGCTTCTGGCCCCCTACTGGTTGTGTCAAGATACATGGGAAAGTGAAATGGCCTTGGTTCACTGAAGAAACAAGATTCAAAGAGGATTCCAGGAATGTGTTTGTATAACAGGGTAGGAAAAGTACTGCAGTTAGCTAAGAAACTAGAGACTTAGACAAGATTTGTCTACAAAACTACAACTAGATGAGAAAGAAGTAAAAAGCAAAACTCTTTTGGCATCAGAGTATCCCCTCAGACAGCAGGCAGAAGGCATGCCACTGGTGGGCAAGGTCGGTGGGTGGGAAGTTTGTGCTGCAGCCAGGCAGAGGGACCTTGTAGGGGTGGAGAAGGAGTGAGAGGTGACTTGTCCTCCTCCAGGAGGAACTGGTGGTCACCAAGCTGCAGTAAAAGCCTGCAAGCTCAGCTGCCTTTGCTCCATCCCTGTCCCTGGGCACAGCTAGTTTGTCCAAACCCCTAGCCCCCCAGCCCCTTTGTGCTGGATGCACCAGTGTGTGTGCCAATGTCAGTGGGGTGGAGAATGGGGGACACACCAGTGCTCTGTGCCAGGGGACACCAGGGAGGCCAGCTCACTACCTGCTACTTACCTCACTACTACTGCAGCTCACTGCCTTCCTGTGCTCTGTGCAGCCAGGGCACTAGCCTGCGCCCACAGCTCTGCCTGGCCCTGGAGCAGCCCAGTGCAGCAAAAGAAGTTTTGCACTCTCATTGCATCCTGGGTTATGCAGGGTGTCTGTAATGATTCCATAGGGGCCGCAATGGAAAACTGCAGTGTTTCTGCATACATTTTACATGAAAAGGAATATACCACCAGGTACTTCTCAGGTATGCAGCTGGACACCAAGTCTGAGATGGCTAGTAGGAGGCTATGATCTCCTTCCTGTGGGAGACACCAAGAAAAGGCACTTGGTAGGATATGTGTGTGTCTGGGCAGGGCACACAGATGGCACCGTATTGCCTCCCTCACTGCATTCTGGCCCAGACAGGAACTTGTGGTTGGAGAAACAAGCCATGCACACATGAGAACATCCTGTTTTGTGGGCTGTATTGATCACAAACCCCACAGGTAATAGCACTGATCTTCAGGAATGTGCTGTGCCTTGAAAGATCCGTTTCTGCTCTCTGGTTAAAGCACAGTGGAGCCACTGGCAGAGGACTCTTCGTCTTGGAAAAGGAGGGTGGCAGTAAGGCTACAGCACACTCCAGCATCACTGCAGCTGGCCAAATCACTGGCCTGTTATCTGGGTCCTTGGGTGTTCTGGGATAAAGGTGTGGCTTTGATCTGTTTGGTTTGGCCATTCTTCATATGCCATCCTCCTCTTTTCCACTTGAAAGCTCCTGAGAGCTGTGTCAGTGTTTATCTGGCACCATCTCTTACAAGAGTTCAGTCTGTCAGATGTTGCAGAACAGGCCTGATCATAATGAGAGCATTTTAGCTTCAACAGGATAATTGGAAATTGGTATTTTTTTCCTATTGTATCCTTTGGAACGCTCTGCAATTGAGTTATTGGATGTTTTGATGGATAATTGTGATGATGATGCTGGTGGTATAATTATAATAATAATGAGGACGATCATAAGTATTTCTTGCAGTTGAATAGCAGCCCAAAAGAGTTATTTGGGAGAATTTTTATTAAAAACCCCAGCATATGCCCAGAACAAACTCATTATCCACCTTGTGTGGAGCTGATAATGGGAAAAATTATGTTTTCCTCACTTCTATTCAAATTACTCACCTTAAGGGAAGAGACTTCTTTTTGGTCTGATTTAACTTTTTATTCCCAAAGCCTTTGCAGCACTTTACATAATAACCAGCCATCATATTCCCTTGAGTTTGGGACACCATTAACCTGTATTTCATGCCCATAGAGATCCTATAGGGGAAATCTCATGGTCACAGAAGGAAGTCAGTTGGTTGCTGCTTGTACTGGCATTCAAGGCTCCCTTTGGTTGCATCTGTTCTAACAACACCTCCAACCCCTGCTATGTAAAGGAACACTTGTGCTCCCACAGCCTGCAGTATGAAAGAGAGAAGCAAATGCATTGGAAGGTGATGTGAGAACAAAATTATCATTGTCTGGTTGATTTCTGCTTACCATCACAGCAGCCAAGGCATGCTTGTTTGTCACTTACCCTCTTCATACCCAACCTGATTTTCTCCAGCAGGACGAGGTATGGCCAAGTGAAACACTAACCTTTGACTTCAACTGCTACAGGGTGAAGCCTGGGAAAAAATTACCTGAGTATCTCTGTGCAAATTATCTGTTGCTGAATTAGATTAGAGAAAAGAGATTAGAGATTGGAGACTAGAGACTAGACAAGAATATAATATTTCATTTGAAAGGGACCTACAACTATCACCTATTTCAACTCCCTGATCCATTCAGGGATGACTTAAAGCCACATTAAAGACACTGTCCAAATGTCTCTGGGACACTGACAGGCTTGGGGCATCAGACATCTCTCAAGGAAGCCTGTTTCAGTGTTAGGCCTCCCTTATGGCAAAGAAATGCTTCCTTCTCCTTTCAAGTCTGAACCATCCCTGACACTGATATGCTGATAGAAAAACTCTGTAACTCACAGAGTAGTTGTAAGAGTAGGTATGAATTTATTCAGCACTGAGGTGTATGGGGGATATCTCCTCCGAAAAGCATCCACACTTTTGAGCTTTGGCTTTCTCTTTTTAATCCTTTACAAACTACAGTTACGCAATATGCCTAATACATATTCATTTCCTAACCCAGCCTGTCCTTGCTTCATATTAAAATTAGCTCCACGCCCCTTTGCGGCTGCGCACTGGTCGTTTTTGGTCATTTTGGTGGTCACCTGGGGGTCTTTGGGATGAGGTCAGCAATTTTCTCCTTGGCTGAACTTTCACCTTGCCCTCTCGCGCATGCTCCTTTTAGTACTTTGACGACCTTTTGGACTTTGATACCGTTCTTTCCGGCTTAGGGGTCCAAAGTATCCCCTTATCCTGTGGTGCCTTTGTCTTTGCATCTTGTTTGTGTATTCTAGCTCTTTATCTTATCTTGCAGTCTCACTCCTTTCTTTGCGCTTGTCAGCTCCCCCTCTCTTCTGTTCAGGCATTTCTTTATGCTTAATTCCTAATCCTTAATTTCTCTGTTTCAACATAGCTCTGAATCATTTCCATGTGTCCTGTGGGACAGGGAGAAGAGGTCAGCACTTACCTCTCCACTTCCCCTAGATGATGGTCAGTTTGTGAAATTCCATATAGCCAATTTTTCTACCAAAATGCTTTCATTGAGCAAGGGTGGCAGGATTCTTCCAATATTTAGTACATTTTGACTTCAGGACAAAGGTTGAAAGAGAGAAGACATGTGGAAGTATCAGCAGAGGAGAAGAGATAGGGATGGTAAAGAGACAAGGCCCCGGAAGAAGCAGATGTGGACCAGAAGTCTGTGCTCAAATGTTACCTTTTTGCTGATACCCTGTCCTTTCATGTTCTCCCCTAAACTGTAGCCCCACAGCTACAGTACCAGGAAGACTTTGGTAGGGAAATGTCATGTTCCAGGCTCAATCCTCTCAGCGGTACCTCTGAGAGAAGGTTCAATGGTGATTGGGTGGAATGGGTTTTGCTGGTTTTTGACCCCATGTTGCCTATGTGTATTAACTGCAGTGCCATCAGCCCACACTGCCTTCTGGTTCACATGGGACTTTCCATATCTGGGTAGGAGAGCTCTATTTTTTGGGAGGATGTGCTTTTCATGACCTTTCAAATAAAATGAGGTATGAAAAACCCAAACAAAAACCCGAAAACAAAACCAAAAGCAAAACAAAAAAGCACAAAGAAAAAAAAAACAATTAAAACAAATAAAAAAGAAAAAACAAAAAACCAAAAAAAACCAAAAAAGAAAACAGAAGAATGAAACCAAACACAGCTATCCCCATAAAGGCGTTGGTCTTTTGTCAAGACAAATGTGATCCAGTCCTGCTGTCAGGGTCAGCTCCACTCAGCTCCTCCAGTTTGTTCAACCTCTCTCCTGTCTAAACTACAAATAACTCTTGTCACTGGGGAACCAGAGATTTGTGGCCACATCAACATGTTACATCATTGTATCTGCTCAACTTTTTGCAGGGTTTTATCAGGCTCCACAGAAAATTTCCCCCTCTTCCCTGTAGCCCATCCCTCCTTTCTGTGCAGTGCTTGCAGGGCAGGTCAAACAAGTAACACTGCTTAGGAAACTGCTGAACATCTCTAGGGTGCCATTTTTTATCTGCTTTCAGCCTTTTCTGCCTCTCTTACTCCATCTTTAACCCCATCTGTAAAGAAGAGAGAGGAGTATAACACCATATCACAAAGTTCTCTGAAACACTGAGTTTTTGCTTGCTAACTTTTCAAGCCACAATGGGTGTATCTTGGCACTTTAGTCTGTTCTTTCTAATCAATGTAATAGCATCTAAATGCACAAAAATATACTTTAAAAACAAAAGCCTAAAAATCAGCAAGGTCCTCCAGTTTATTAAATTAAAACCAGTCAACCAAGAACAAACTGATTGGAGCTGTGCCTGAGTGCTATGTCTCTTTGATGGAAATCACTAGATCTTGCATGTCAAGAGATTTGTCAATTGCTGTTTCAGTGCTGTCATTACTCAAGGAGGATGATAAAAATCTGATAGCTCATGGCTTTTCAAGGAAGCTCAAGGATTTTGTGTCCCTGCCTCAAATAAAACAAAGCAAACCAAGAGAAATCTGGAAAGCTTAGCACTGAAAAACCTTGACTTTTCAAACGTAAATGCTGAAAAGAGAGGTGTGATGTTGCAAAAGACTGTGATTAAATTTAAGGTTCATTTTAAGTGCTTGCATGCACTAAAGGACCTCCCATATAATTTGAATGCTTGGGAAGTCCAGTGTTCATTGATTCCAGTAAAATATAAAGGGTATGCAAGCAATCATTGCTCAGGGTGCAGACATCCATCTCTTCAAAACAAGTGTTATAATTTGACTCAAAAAAGTATTACAGAGTATTACATTCTTTGCTTCTTTCATAAATGGACACATAAGCAAATACAAAAGAAGCAAATGCAAAATTTTGCATCTCGTGAGAGTAGCAATTTTCTCCAGATTATAGTATGAGAATCCTGAGTATCTCAAGAGTAATAAATATAAAAAATATTATTTAGCTACAGTTTCCATACACTGATATTTTATTCTTTGATATTACTGACACAGCTGAAGTTCAGGAGTTCCTGATGTGGTTGGGCATAATGGACTTGTTTGTCACATGTGACCTATTTTCTAGGATGTTAGCCCAAATGATTAAGAAGCCTCTGTAAATCTGATATTTCAGCACCTTAATTTCTTTAGTGTAACATCCTAAGTACTGTCAGTATCCAAATGATTTATTGTTAAGCACTGCTAAAAGCATATCACAGATGTTTGAAATTATAATTTTGATAATAAAGGTAAAAATAGTAAATCAAACCCTGGGATATCCTTAGGGAGGTTGTTTTTTGGGGATGTTTCTGCATTCCTTGATCACTTCAAACTGCCTTCAGGGAAGACAGAGAAGAAGAGCAGGGCAAGACCCTAAGAGAATTTGGCACAACCACTAAATGTGGGGAGGGAGTTGTCTCTGACTAGTGTGAGGGTCCCTAAGACACAGGCACACTGTGTCAGGTGCATGCAACCCCGATTCATGGGAGATACTCTACACACTCCCATCTCACAGCCTCCCCTAAAAGAAAGGGACTTAGCACTGTGCTTTGGGCTAAATTACCTTCTCTGCCACTCACACTTGTGTCTTAGTAATATAAAATTTCAAACTTGAATAAGAGAGTGAATGGTACTGAGAAACAGGGAGATAAACACACCAGGAGTTAGAACTTACAATTTGACATAAAAGGCTAGTGGGAGAGGGGACAGAAGAAAAGGAACGGAAATGTTAGAGAAGGCCTCTTCCTTTACAACATACTCCAACTGAGACACAGATAAATACATGAGTCTGTTTAGATAAATAATAGGCTATCATTTGACCAAGCAGGAATGAAAGTCAATAAAGCAAGAAACTAAATGGGATTCAACGAGGAAAGCAAATAAAGGGAAACTGAGGCAGGGTCACCCAGATATGTTTTGTCCAGACCTCTTGTAATAGAAAATTGTTCTATACCCAAATTAAAAAGAAAAAAAAAACCCAAAAAAACAACAACAAAAAAACCAAAACCAAACCCAAACAATAAAAAACCCACAAAACCCCACCAAAAAACCCCAAACAAAACCAAACAAACACAACAAAAAAAACAACCAAAAAAAACCTCAACAAATAAAACCTCATCTATTTTTCAATCATTCATATCCAGAAAAAAAATTTCTATTTCCATAAGCCTTTCATTACTGTGTGATTACACTGCCAGTTTTTGTCAGCAGTACCACTGTCCTAAGTAATTTTTTAAGGCCTTCAGCTGATTGTGGTGAGATTCCTATGACAGTGAACATCTGGGGTTTTTTGAGCTACAGTCATCAGAATAGTTAACAGTATAAGCATCATGCAGCTTGCAGCTCTGTTCATGGTAGTAGTTGATGTCAGCTTTCAGGACTTCAATGAGTTTCAGGGACAGTCAGCTGGCAGAGACTGTTCAGCTTTTACAAAATACAGAATCAGCAAGCAAATAAAGCAAAATGATGACCAAGTTGTTGTCCATGATGCCCAGTCTCTCATTTCTCAGACTAAAAGACATGTACCTGTTGTCAATATTCCCATTGCCAAACACTGAAATGTGATGCTGTGTCAATAATATGGTCATGAAGTAGGACAAAAGAACAGCTCTTTATTCTGGAGCTCTGCTACTCTATGTGATGTTACCAAATTTATATTGGCCAGCTACAACAATAACAGCAAAGCAGAAACTGGGGTTCATTTCATTGTTTGCTTCTTTAGGCCTTGGTAAACACTTCTGCCAGAGAGATTCTGCTGGAGCGAACAGCCTGAAAACACAAGATACAGCTCTGCATAGAATGAAGTATCCACCTGTGCACACCTGTGCTTGGTGTGCATCCTCCAGTGACAGTAATTTTTGCTGCCACAGTGACGTAACTATGTCATGTGAAATGAAGATGCCTTTGATATCAGTGGACATCAAGCTGGGTTTGGGAAGGCAAACAATCCAAGAGGATGAAATCTCTCATCAATATGCCTGGGATTGAGTATGCAGTGCATCCCTCAGGTGTTACCTGTTACCTCAGTGTTGCCATGAAACTGCAATGGTAATGGTTTCCAGCAGACTGCACAGCCCTTCAAAGTCAAGTCTCTCCTTGGAAGAGTCACTTTCCAGTTGTAAAGTGTCCATTGCAACTTGAGGCACAAAAAAGTTTGATACCTTTTTTTAAACAACGTTCAGAACTAGACCTATATACAAAAGCAAGCCTGAGTAGACAAAGAAATACCCCAAACTATTAATTTGCACAGCTGGAATGAGAAGCATATGCTATGAGACGTGCAAACGTGTGAATGGATTTTAATGATTTTATTGAAGAAAACATTTTGTATTGGAAGTAGTCCATTCTAATTCCACCATTTCACTAAATACAGTGACAGATATTCAAAGCAAAAGATAATTTAAGGCATTTCCCAAGCTGAGTTTTACTGATTCCTGTGTAATCAAGCTTGTAACAGAGTTGCTTCAATATCTTAAAGAGTTATTAAACATTTATTTTATTATTTCTACAGATATTTCAAATATCATTGACTGAGTGATCTTTGCTTCCTGATCTAAAATGAAGCATACTTTGCTGCATACTTTGTATGGGGTTTGACTGGGACAAAACTAGTTTTCTTCAAAGTGGATGATATGGGGCCTTGTTTTGGATTTGTGCTCTACACAGCATTTTTAATACAGAGGTGCAGAGCTTGCACAGTCTTGATCTTTTCTGTTTCTCACACCTCCCTGTAGGAACTGAATTAGCTGGGACGGATAATACCTTGGACTGGGCTCCTGACAGAGAGGGAATAAACCTGAGGCCTTGGGAGGCAGGGTGCTGGGGGGATTCTGATGGAGTCATTCCATAATAGGTCATGTCCCTGGTCCTCATTCGCGATTGTACCTCTGCCCTCAAGTTACACCTATACATTGTGAAGTTAACCATGGCCCCGGGTCTTTGGACGCAGTCCCTCGGACCATGAGGTCTCTGTGAACATTAAAATCTATCTTTGGGCACTCCACTGTACCCTTCCCAAATTATTCTGCCACACTTGACCCCGCTGAACTGGGAGAGAGGTTTCAGAACCCCACTGCAACACATGGCGCCCCGAACAGGGACTTCTTATATTGAGAAGACGTCTAGGGGACTCCGTTTCATTGGATCTTAAACCAATAAGGTTTACCAGTATCGTGAACCAATAGGACCCTACTCTGGAATAAATCATTAGGCCTGACACAGAAGCAAGCAGCCATCAGAGGACAACCAGCTGTCTCTGAGGACCCCTGCACGGAACACAGGTGAGCAGAGAAAAGGGACATCTTCCCATCTCATATACCCCAACAGGGAGGGCACATCCCCCCCAGTCTCAGTTTTGCAGGATGGGACTAAGGCTGTCCAATTTAGAACGGGATGTATATGGACTATTTAAGGAACTTTTAGCAGACTTTGGGAAGGAGGTTAAAAAACACAAGCTGAAAATTGTACTGAAATGGGTCTTGAGAAATTTCCCAGCCGCTTTAAACACAAACAGAGCTGCTCCACACACTGGCCCAGATGCTGCCACCCCACACTGGCCACCCTGGTGCTGCCGCCTGCCTGCCACAGCCCCAGCTGGCACCACTCTGTGCAGTGCCACGGGAGACCGTGGTATCTTTTCTGTGGATTTAGGAGATTCAGTGGGAATCAGGCTGTGTGACTTAACAACGAGGAGGGACCTCCAAACCTTTGGACCTTGCTTGTTGTCTGTCCTCTGTGCGATTCTTGAAACCCTTAAAGCCGAAGTGTTAGGTGCTCCCCCGACTCAGGGAGGCTAAGATTTAGTTTCAGATAAGCATCATTAAAGTGAGAGCTGTGGCTTTAAAGCCTGGGAAGAGTAGATTAAACCCTCTTCCTCGGGGGATGGGCCCTGTGAACCAGGGAAGAATTGCTCCACCCTGGACCCTTCTGGGGTGGCAGCCAGGGAGTTCTGACAGGGTTTGAGCCCCGGGGATTTCCCCCTTGCTGTGTTGCTATTAGACCCTGACCTTAAACTCCACCCTGATTCTGGCCCATAAAACTCACCACCCTGCCTCTGTTCAGCACTCTCTGTCTCTGGATCTGTTCCTGTGTTGAATAATTAGTTTCCTGAGCAGAAGCCAGTCTCGTTGGAGTCCCATGTCAGGCACTGGTAACTGTAGCTTTCCTGGACATGATCCTGCCACCCCAGAACCAACACCAAAGAGAAAAAAAAGCGGAAAAATTCCAACGCCAACTCCACCTCCCAACCCCAGACTGCTTCTTGTCGAGATGAAGAATGACAAGAAGGGAACACCTTCCTTTGAGATGATTTATTGCTCAAGTAGCCAGATAAGATCTCGGTCTCAAGGCATGAGATTTAGAGAGGAGCAACAAGTCAGCCATTGTTGGAGTCAGAGGCACAGAGAGTGTGCCCTTATCTCTATACCTGGCTCTGACATCCAAGAAAGCACTGAAATTCATATATTATCCTGAAAACAACTGTTAAATAGAAAAGCTAGGAATGTAAACGTGTAAATTAGAGAGTTTCTTACGTCACTGGGTGAAAAGGTTGGAGTTTGGAGTTTAAAGTAGTTTAGAGAACAGCAGACAAGATGGAGAATTGTTATAAATCTATATTGTGATATTGGTTTTTGCAAGTATTAGGATGAAATATTATATGTTAAATACTTTTTGGCTATGTATGTACTTTTCCTTTTGCTAACAAGTTTTAAGCTTAAAGGAATTTCGTAGTACAAGGCAAGATAACTCCAACAGGCAAGACAATGGGAGGACCAAGCTGTTTTCAGCAGAAGGACAGTGGAAACCAGGCTGTTATCAGCAGCAGGAAATAGAGACCAAGCTGTTATCAGCAGCCAGGACCAGGCCGTTGGCAGCGGGGGAAGGATATGAAGCCCAGCTGCCCTCAACAGAAGGCCCGGACTGTTATCAACACTGACCATTTGCAGAAGAAAGGAAACCAAACTCAAAAATAATGATGATCAGCAAAAATAATGATGATCAGCAAAAATAAAAACCATACAGATCATGTTCTAAATAGGCGGAACCAGGGAGGGGACATGCTAAATACTTCTTGAAAAAGTTTGAATACGCATTAAACCCTCACAGAAGGATGGTATAAAAAGGATGTTCCCAAGATACCAGGTGTGTTCCTGGCAAGGCGCCAGGGCACCCGGCCGTTTTAACCCTTTGCTTTATTTCTTATATCTCCTAATTGTCTTTTATTTATATTAAATTCTTTTTATAATTTATTAAGTGAATCTCGTTTTTAAGAATTTTGGGGGCTCTTTCTGGGATAAGCCGGACCACCGGAGATCCAGAACGGGGAAACAGGCGCGCCCCTGCTGAGTTCAGCAGACCCCGCTCCGTTTCTCCTAGCGTGGGCCAAGCGGCTGCAGGTCAAAACCCCGAGGACAAGAAGGAGAGGGATAAAGCAAAGGAAAGGGGAAAAGGCTCCCTAAAAAAAAAACCGCAGTATTTTTGCTCCATAATTCTTGTGCACGAAGACCCAAAGAAGAAAACGGGTTGTAAGTAATCTTTGGGGGGAGCGGGAAGCGAGGGTTGCAAGATACCCCCGGGGTTACTGGGACTGGGTCTCAGGGGAGGGGTTAGCCCCTCGGGAAAGGGAGCCCAAGGTTTTCCTGGCACAATCCACTGGGAAAACAGAGTAAAATGTGGATTCTCTAAAACTTTGTCAAGTTGAGGATTAAATCCAAGAAATTTGGACTTAAAACTGCCAAATTGAGGAATAATCCAAGAAACTTGAGATATTTGACATATTACAGTGCCCATGGGCGTATATTAACAAGTAACTGGGAAGTAAAGAGCACCTTATTGTCTTGCTGTGACTGGGTGGAGTTGAATGAACAGATGTGAGAATGCGTAAATAGGTGTGATTGTTGCGTTAAAGTTTGTTTGTTTGTTTTTTGGAATTGTGTTGCTAAAGAGGAAAGGTTTCCTGTGCTGTGCTGGAGTAAGAGTGAACACGGGTCGATGTTTCCACAGGGACTAGATCATGATGGGGACACATGGAGTGATTCGCTTCCTCCCTGCGAGCTCCTATCATGGAGCCCCAGAGGGGGGCAAACCAGAACTGGGGCTTGTAGCCCAGGAGCCGCGGGGGTGCTGTAACAAATCTGTTCTCAGCGGGTCTGGTCTCAGAGCAAAGCCAAGGTTATCTTTTGTGGTGATGGTCCCTCCGCGCCTTTCTTCCCCCCCGGGCAACAAGAGCTGCTTGCGGGGGAGGGATCCCTTTGGTGAGCTGGTATGTGATTCAGCGTTTGAAGTTGTTTGTTTTTTGGTTTTTTTAGAAGCTTTTTTTTGCCCCACTGTGGCGGCGGTGAAAGGTTTTCCTGGGAGATCGTGCTCCCAGAGCTACTCCCTGCAGAGCTATTGGGACGGAGGGGCGGGTCAGCCTCAGGAGTGCAAGGGAACTCCTGGAGCTCCGGCCGGCAGTGAGTCGG
The DNA here is from genome assembly GCF_049639895.1 of Pseudopodoces humilis. Taxonomy (NCBI): domain Eukaryota; kingdom Metazoa; phylum Chordata; class Aves; order Passeriformes; family Paridae; genus Pseudopodoces; species Pseudopodoces humilis. Next base: position 10,275,348 of record NC_142203.1, read on the forward strand.
GCCGAACCCTGGTAAGATCAGGCACGGAGGGTGCCCTGAGGGGATGAATTCAGCCTATCCCTTTTGAGTAAAGTGAGGGCAGGGGCCTTCTAAGTCTTGGTGCCCCTGGATTGTTTAAACTTATTTTGGAGCTCTCAAGCCGCAGAGCTGTGTTTAGGTGGCTGCCGGCAGGCTGGATTGAACCACAGATGCTGGTTCGGGTTCCCTGCTCCAGGCACAGGGGGATCGGAGGAGCTCTCAGTGACTCCTGGAACCTCCTGAAGCTGTGAAACAGGCCGGGAACATGCCCAATGGTGAGAGAGCCAGGCGAGTCCCTCTGGGACCCAGGTTTTCTATGCCGGGGTCTTATGAGACCTTAGGCACATTAAGTTCTGTGATTCCGAGAGTAAGGACTGGTGTCAAACTGTCTCAGAGAGATTTTCCTTAGCCAGATGTGTGAGTGAGATATGGAGCAGTACTGGCGTATGGTATCAGCTCCAAACCAAGGGAGCTGCAAGTTGCAAGCCTTTGTTTTCCCGGGTTCTGAGAGAATTCCGTGTATGATGGTGCTGTGGGCTTCTGCAGCAGTAAGCTGTGTCGGTGCTTAAAATTTGAGATTTCATGAAGAGCAGAGAAGCTTTAGAGAGAAGCTTAGAAGAATTCCAAGAAATGCATCCTGGGAGAAAGTGGAAAAAGAAGTAAGCTCTGTTTGTTTTTTTTTTTTTCTTGAGTGACTGCAATATTTATTTTGTAGAAGAACAAACCCATTTCTTAGTATGCCTTCCAATTTCTTTACTTTAGTGAATATCGTAGAATTTTGTGGTTGATTTTAATTTTAAAGGCAAGTTACAGTAATTTGCAGAGTAGTCACTTCTTAAGGTGAAAACTTATGAGGTTGTCAATAAGTGTGAGAGCTGTTAACCCTAATGTTGTTTGTGTCCCGTGCTGATGAGCACAGCCCATGGTTCTTAACAGCAGAACCTGGTGCCAGCCTAAAAGCAAAATCCTATGGATTGTTGTAAATCTTTTTACTGCTGCTGAAAATTATTTTGTCTCTCTTTTCACAATATGAAATGCTGATCATCTCTCTGATGATTTCTAAAAAGAGTTATTGTGATGGTGTGTTTAAGCGAAGATCAGGCTCAGAACTGCCATGATTTCTTGTTCTTTTGAATTTGCCAAGAAAGTGCACATGTCTCTAGGAGTGCTTGTGTTGTTTTGCAGCTGTGCTTATTACAGAAGCAGAAGTGGACCCAATTAAAAGATTAGAATTAAAATTGTTAGTCTTTCAAATTGAGAAGAGAATTGTGGAGACTCTAAACTTGGTCTATTTTAATAAGTACATGTGTTAATTTAGAGATGAGTCTTATTTTGTGAAAGAAGAGTTTGAAAACAATTGTAAGACTGGTTCTTGCTATAGATTGTTCATAGTATATAAGCTGCAAGTGTTGTTGAAACATAAAGGTATTGTCAGAAACTTGTCAATGTATCTAAATTCCTGTAAAAATAAAAGATCTGATCATATCTTGTCATAAAAAAAAAGTTACACTAGAGATTATTCACATTAAGCAGCTGTGTGAAGATGGATTCCTTTGTACTTGTAGAAGAAAATTTAGAGAAGAATGATGTCTGTGTCTTCATTTCTAGCTTGACTGAAGATCTGTTCAAGGCAGTAGAAATAGTAATTGCAGGTTTGTTTTAGTTGGTAAAAGTAGCTGGCTTAGCTGACTGGTCTCTGTGTCTAGCGCCTTTGGGGTTTTGGGGAGGATCCCCAAAAAAGGAGGTGTTAGGATTTTGTAGTTGATTCTGAAGCAAAGTAATTTGTGTAGTGGAGATTCTGGAGAGATGTGGTGTAAAGAGTGCGAGATGATAGTGGCAGAGAGAGAGGGAGAGGTTTGCGATGCCTTTCATTAGAGTTGTAAAGATTTTTAGAAAGAGAGTGAGAAGTGTCTTGTTGGCTCCGAAGAGTGTGCACTGGCTTGTGAGGAGAAAAAACTTTCAAGCGCGATTAGAGGTGAGAATTGTGCCCAAAATAGGAAATGTTAGGAGTATCTGGAGCGCTGGGTTAGGAGTTGCTAGGTTTAGGTGTTGTTTTATTGCTTTTATGTAAAGCGGCTGTAGCAGGACCCGGTCCCTGTGAGTGGCGAACAGCGGGGCCCGGTGTGGTGGCTCCCGGTCCTCTCCCACCCGATGTGAAGGGTGCAGAGCGCGGTTCGTGAGGGGCGCTGCTGGAGCGGGACCCGCCGTGTCTGTGCCGGGGTCTCGAGGGGTGCGGGGTGCCGGGAGTGCTCGCCAGCCCAGCAGCGGTGCTGGGTGAGGTTTGCTGCTGAGGAGCGAGCTGGCCCAGCAGAGGAGCCCCAGACCAGAGCACTGTGGACTCCGGGCTCTGCCCCTCGGCTGTGGTGGGAGCTGAGTGTGTTTGAACATGCCAGTCCTGTGTGTGAAGGGACGGCACAGCAGGGAAAGAGGGGACACGAGCTTTGCCCCAGGGTCAGCACGCAAGTGACAGCCCCTCCCTGCAGAGCGAGCTGCTGAAACAGCCTGCTCAGCCCAGAGCTGCGGCAGCAGGAGGGGGAGAGAGAAATAGCCTGAAAAAAAAAAACCTGCTGGGAATGGGAAAGAAGGAACGGAACAAAGGACGAAGAAACAGACCGGTGTATGATGAGACCAAAGCAAAAGTAGTCTAGCTCGTTAGGTTCTGAAAACCTCATCAAAGTGTTTAATTTCTTGAAATAAGATCTCTTTTTCTCTTATTTTTTTTTTCCCTTTCTTTCTTTTACTCTTGTTGTTAAAAGGAAGGGGTTTGTTCTAAGAAACCGATAAAAGAAGTTTGTGAAGCTAAACAAGTAAATATTAACCAAAGGGTAAAAAGGTAATGAATGTAATTTAGTTGAAGTCAAAACTAACCTAGCCTTTCTTGTTTAACTAATTTGAATATGCAGAAAGAGATTGGCTCCTATGTTAACTGTTAAATTTCACTTAACCCAAGAATTTTAAAGAATACTGATGGAAAATTTTGATGTGATGTTTTCATTCTCCCTGTGTTATTAAGAAATTGTTTTCAGGTACTACTGATAATTAAGGCAGAGAAGCTGCAATCTGGACCAAAGAGTGAAGTTGGATTCACACCAATAAGATCAAAAGACCTGAGGACTGGACTGTAACACGCAAACCGAGTGATACAAACTGGACTCTTGGATAGAGGCCGGCGGTAATGAACTGAAACAATCCAAATGACCCAAGGAATGAGCTAAGAATCACGCCTAACTGAGAAGTAAGACCAAGCCTGTATCAGTAGTTTCAAGTCCTGCCTGGACAAGTTCTGGGACACTTTCAATATCCACCTTGGGGAGGAAAACTCCCACTCCAAACAGGAGGACTGGGGCTGTTTTGGTCGGGAAATCCTGGTATATTTTTGCTTTTGCCTGTGATTTGTATAAAGGAGGGGGGGAGAACCACAACTTCCATCAGTGCCACATCATACACCTTGTCTAAATCATCCCAATACGGGAAATGCTATCTGGATTAAATATAAGTGTTTAAATTAGAGAATAATAGGTATTATGGTTCACAAAGTTAAGCCTCTCGTTGCAGGAAGTGTTGGGTGCCAAATCTATTAAGAATAACTTAAATGATAACTTTTTTTACAGATGGGAAATTACTAGTGCGTGTTGAGTGGGAAGTACCTGAGGAACGGTGGGAAACTGCTGTTAAAAGGTGTCAAAAGAAATTTGCTTGGAAATTACAAAAGAGGAAGTGACAAGGAAATAGGGGGCAAGACCAGACTGACCACTACAACTCGCCACCGAGAAGAATATAAAACACCTGCTGTGAGCTGCAACCTCATAGGCAGGATGGGTGGGGTGTAAGCCATACTGGACCCCTATTATTCCTTCTTCTGTCACTTATCCTTTTCCCTTTTGGGACACCAGCAAAGCCATGTTACAAATGCTATCAAAAGCTCTACATGGAATGACACCGGGTTTTCTTTCTTATTACCCACACCAATATCAATAGTCACTGCTATAACCCATCCAAGTTAAGTACCTGTATACATAAAGGGGAAAAATATTGGATCACAGAAAACTTAGGAGTCAGTGGTACTAGATTGGGAAGCACTTGCCCAAAAGGGGAAAAATGGATTTGCTTCACGGGGGCGGTCAAGGGAAAGACCCAAGAATTGATAAAAGAGCAAGTGATAAGAAAAAAGATAAAACCAACACAGAAACCTAAACCTAACTTAACTTCACGTCAGGACCTGTATGCAAGGCTCAAACAGCAATTAAAAGGGGAAATAGATATCTCAAGACTAGGGAAAAACCTGTTTGTGGATTTAGGGGAGAGGATAAGTAAAGAACTTAACATAACGAACTGCTGGGTCTGTGGAGGAGCCTTGATGACGGAGGAATGGCCACGGAAAGGTAGTAGCATAGGCCCGGTGGAACTCCTTAAGTGGAACCGGACCAATATAAGAGGGGGGACTCGACCAGAAGGATGGATTCTAAGTTCAACAGTGATAGGGGAAGAATGTTTATGGCGAACTGGTAAGGAATTTATTAAAGAAATAGGGAAAACTCCCTGTAAAAGGTATAAGGTTAGCAATGGAACTTCTACATGGTGGATCCCAGAGGAACCAACTCTGTATTGGACTCAAGGAAAAGTAAAAGAAAAGAATTGTGTGTATGATAATTGAACCAGACTCTTCAGATGTAATGGTAAAGGGAAAAATCCTTACTCTGGAATCCCAGAAATATCTAAATTTGGGGAAAATATAAATCAACAGAAAAATGACTATTGGAAGGCACCAGATGGCTTATTTTGGATATGTGAGAAAAATGCATACCCAAAGCTCCCTTTGCAATGGAAGGGGAGTTGTACTCTGATGAGACAGAAATCAGTTGGGGGTGTTAGTTTTGGAGGTCCTAAAAAGAAATAAAAGAGAATGGTTTTGAGCACCTCAAAAATGGGGAGATGAGAAATGGCCCCTGAACGCATATTGGAAACATTCTTGGGTACAAGATGGAAGTTGGGGATATCGAACCCCAATTTTTGCATTATGAAACTCCAAGCTGTTGTAGAAATCATAAGCAATAAAACAGCTGGGGCTATGGAACTAATAGCCAGTCAGAGATGAAAAGCCAGAGCTGCAATATATCAGAGTAAGGTGGCTTTAGACTATTTATTAGCTAAAAGAAGGGGTGTTCTGTGAAAAAAATTAATACATAAGATTGTTGTTTTCAATGACAATAAAAATGCCATTCTAGATATCGCCAAAGATATCAGAAAAATGGCCCATGTGCCGGTTCAAAAATGAAAATCAGTAATGACCACTAATTGGTGGGATAATGTATTGGGGATAAAGTAGTAGAAGAAGCTAAGCTTCTTCCCCTTGCAGCAGTGCTACAGCTGGTTTAATAGTTCTTCTTTGTTTAATCCCCTGTTTAATTTGGCTGATCACCAATATAGTTCAAAGCATAGCAAATGCCTATAGACCTGAAATTAGCTACATCTAGAATGGCAAAAACAAAAACAAAAAAAAATCATAGTATTAAGAAAACAAAATAATGTGAAAAAACTGTTGGAAGAAGCTAAATTGATTTGTGAATAAATGAACGAGTGCTAGAAGCTAGAAAACAAGAATTATTTCTCAAGCCAAATGATTTATAAAAAAAAGAAGAGGAGGGGTTTGTTATAAATTTGTATTGTGATATTGGCTTTCGCAGATGAATATTATATGTTAAATACTTTTTAGCTATGTATGTACTTTTTTCTTGCTAACAAGTCTTAAGCTTAAAAGAATTTCCTAGGTACAAGGCAAGGAAACCCCAGAGGGCAAGGACAGTGGGGCCCAAACTCTTATCAAGAGAACAATAGAGGCCAAACTGTTATCAGCGGAAGAAATGAAACCCATCTGTCCTCAGGGGAAGGATGATGGCCCCGGACTGTTATCTGCCCTGAGCATTTGCAAAAAGAAAGGAAACCAAACTCCAGAAAAATGCTGACCAGCAAGAATAATGATGACCAGCAAAAAATATATGCTGACCAGCAGAAAATAAAACTTTGAAAAGCATGATCCAAGAAGGTGGAACCAGGGAGGGGACATGCTTGAATATGCATTAACCCCTCACAGCAAGGAGGGGATAAAAAGGAGATCCCTGGGATACCAGGGGTGTTCCTGGCAGCGCGCCAAGGCACCCGGCCGTTTTAACCCTTTGCTTTATTTCTTATGTCTCCTAATTGTCTTTTATTTATATTAAATTCTTTTTATAATTTATTAAGTGAATCTCGTTTTTAAGAAACAATAAAATTTTGTCTATTTGCCTCTTTAGAATATTTGTCAGATAATGTTTTTATTTGTTTTTTCCAATGCCTTTCCCATAGCATATATTCAGCAGGGGAAAGGAGGCATTGAGCAATATTTTTGACATCATGTGGTTCTAAGATGTGCGCGGAGAAAATGGCTCCAAGGCAATTTCTAAAAAGATGTGTTCCTCGTCCATGTTCTTTGGCTATTTTGCAAAGGTCTATAAATTCTTTGTTAGTGATAGACTGCCACATAGTTCTATTTATAGCACCATTTCTGCCTTTTTTATAAGTTACTGGAAAGGCGGATATGTTTTGAGCTAGTTCCCATTCCCCTGCTTGAGTGGCTTGAAATCGATTCACTATCCAGGGGTCAGTTTCATCTGAATCAGAGTCAGATGTGTTGTTATCACTGTCATCCTCTGTACAGAATTCAGGGCATGCATCTATGCGATGTGTCTTTCAGTGCTACGGGAATGCATGGAGCGGGATATCGGGGGGCCGGCGGGGTACAGTCCGGCCGCGGGGAGGGTGCGGCGGGGTGGCAGTCACAGTGCCGCCGGCTGAATAGCAGATGCAGGTCTCGGTAGTGCAGCGTGCTGGGTTTTGCGTGGGGACAGCGGCGGCAGCCGTGGCTATGGCAGCAGGAGCCGCGTCGGTGGGCGGGTAGAAGCGGCAGGGAGAAAAGTCGCGTGGTGTGGGAAAACGGCGGAGGGGAAGAAAGCGGTGGCGGGGGAGGAGCCGGGGGAAGGGCGGGAGGGATGGCATGACCTACGGGCGGGCCGGGAGTGGCCACGGGCAGTACAGAAGCCGTGCGCTTCGCGCGGGTTGGCGGTGGGGTGGCAGGCACGCCGGGTGGGAATTGCACTCACACAGTGCCGCTGCCGGGGGTGGCGGGGAAGCCACTTGTGAGGAAGGGTGTTCCGGCATGGGGCGAGGGGGGGACGGGGGTTTCGTTGTACACGACGGGGCAAGGTAGGGGTAGGGACACGGTGCGGTGGGGTGTTGGGAAGCGGGATATACAGAGGAGGTGGGGGGAGGGGGCATGGTGGATATAGGAACAGGCAGGAGTGGGTGTGGAGCGGGTCCCACACTTCCTGCCCCAGCGAGCGGGGTGGGGGAGGAGGGGGCGGCCCCTGGCAGGAGCGGAGTGGGTCCCCCGCTCTCTGGTCCGGCGTGCGGAGTGGGGGTTTGCACTGCGGAATGTGTCTGGAGGGGGAGGGGTTGGGTCGACATGATAAAAACAGTTTTGCAAGTTCAGAGTCAGAGTCATAATCATTTGAATATGGGGGAGGGTGGGGATAAGATACATTATAGCAGTGGGGGTTGGACAGAGGAGTCTTAAAGTAAGGGGTTTTTTTCTACAGTTTTAGCTGTGATAAATATAGCATTGGATAAAAATTCGTGAAGGAGAATAAAGAATTATATGTTATATTTGTAATATTGTAAAGATACAAAATGTAAAACAATCCAGAGATTCCTTCCCTACTCGAGCAGTAACGATCGACAGCGACGCTTATCAGCACAGAATAAAGAGCAGGACACAGGCAATCAAACCGGACAATAAGAATAGCCTGGTCGAGATATCCATCTGCTCCGCACCCAAACTGGCCACTCCACCCCAGGAGATGCAATCAGAAGACACTCAGAGCCATTCGCATGTGAAAGGACTCTGCCCCGTCGACCATTGACTCAGCTCGATGGATCAGGGAAGTCTATTCACCCACACATCTAGACTCTTTGTTGGACTGTGCCCATCCCGGGTTTTGCCTCAGGATACAAAAATCCTTATAAAAACCACGGACCACAGTCCCTTACTCGTGGATTGGGGAAAATCTGTACCTCTGGGTGCAGACCCCTATCCACCCAGCGCTGCGCTGATTTATTTTATTGTGGTTTTTCTCTCGTGGCTTGTGATTGAAATTGTTTTATAATAAATCGTTTTTTATATTAACCCTATTTTGCCATTGCATTTATAACATAGCTATAATGTGAAACTGAGACAGAAATTAAGAATTAGGAATTAAGCATAAAGAAATGCCTGAACAGAAGAGAGGGGGAGCTGACAAGCGCAAAGAAAGGAGTGAGACTGCAAGATAAGATAAAGAGCTAGAATACACAAACAAGATGCAAAGACAAAGGCACCACAGGATAAGGGGATACTTTGGACCCCTAAGCCGGAAAGAACGGTATCAAAGTCCAAAAGGTCGTCAAAGTACTAAAAGGAGCATGCGCGAGAGGGCAAGGTGAAAGTTCAGCCAAGGAGAAAATTGCTGACCTCATCCCAAAGACCCCCAGGTGACCACCAAAATGACCAAAAACGACCAGTGCGCAGCCGCAAAGGGGCGTGGAGCTAATTTTAATATGAAGCAAGGACAGGCTGGGTTAGGAAATGAATATGTATTAGGCATATTGCGTAACTGTAGTTTGTAAAGGATTAAAAAGAGAAAGCCAAAGCTCAAAAGTGTGCATGCTTTTCGGAGGAGATATCCCCTCTTATAAATGCAATGGCAAAATAGGGTTAATATAAAAAGCGATTTATTATAAAACAATTTCAATCACAAACGAGAGAAAAAAAACCACAATAAAATAAATCAGCGCAGCTCCGGGTGGATAGGGGTCTGCACCCAGAGGTACAGATTTTCCCAAATCCACGAGGAAGGGACTGCAGTCCGGGGTTCTTATAGGGGTTTTCGTATCCTGGGGCAAAATCCGTAGTAAGCACCGTCCAACAAAAGAGTTTGAATAGACTTCCCGGATCCGTTGAGCTGAGTCAATGGTCGGTGGAGCAGAGTCCTTTCACATGTGAGAGGCTCTGAGTGTCCTCAGATTGCATTTCCCGGAATGGAGTGTCCAGTTTGGGTGCGGAGGAGATGGATATCTCGACGGAGCCACTCTCATTGTCTGTTTTGATTGCTTGTGTCCTGCTTTTTATTTTGTGTTGATAAGCGTTGCTGCCGGTTGTTACTGCCCGACTCGGGAAGGTATCTCTGGATTATTTTACATTTTGCATCTTTACAGTATTACAAATGTTGTGAATTCATGTTGTAAATATTGGCTTTTCACAATTATTCTGATAAATATATATTATATGCTTTCACTATATTCTTTTCTCTCTTAGCAAGTTATAGGCTTAGATAGGAATTCTGAATGGTAAGGATATGTTTCATCCGGACAAGGCAAGACAATGGGAGGATTAAGCTGTGGAAAACAGGCTATTATCAGCAGCAGGAAATGGAGGGCAAACTGTTATCAAAAAGCCGGTACCAGGACGTGGGCAGGGGGGAAAGATAAGCTCAGCTGCCCTCAGAAGAAGGATGAGGGGCCCAGACCCTTATCAACAACTGACCATCTGCAGAAAAAAGGAAACCAGACTCCAAAAGAATGCTGACCAGCAGAAAATGAGACTGTGCAAGAGCATGATCCAAGAAGGCGGAACCAGGGAGGGGACATGCTTGAATATGCATTAACCCCTCACAGCAAGGATGGGATAAAAGGGGTATCCCTAAGATACGAGGTGTGTTCCTGGCAAGGCGCCAGGGCACCCGGCCGTTTTAACCCTTTGCTTTATTTATTTTGTCTCCTAATTGTCTTTTATTTATATTAAATTCTTTTTATAATTTATTAAGTGAAACTCGTTTAACAAATATAACATATAATTCTTTATTATCTTTCACGAATTTTTATCCAATGTTATATTTATCACATCCCCCATACACCTCAGTGCTGAATAAATTCATACCTACTCTTACAACTACTCTGTGAGTTACAGAGTTTTTCTATCAGCATATCAAAACAAGGGAAGAAAGCGTGTGACAGAGAAATCTTCGTTAGCTTGATGTGCATAAATCCTGGCTCCAACACTATCCCATAAATAGTTGAGATAGATAGTCTCCATTAAAGTAAAATTCTTAGAAAGCCAGTGAACAAATGTTTTTAGGTTCGTCTTAGAGAGATTTCCTTTAGAGAAAGAGAACTTGTTAGCAGATAGGAATTGTAGAATTTAGGAATATACATCTCTCACAGTACGGAAATTCTGAAACTTTCTTAATTTTAACCCCATACTGGTTAAGTCTAGATCCCAGCCCAGCAGAAAAAAGAGAAAAAAAAAAAAAAAAAGACCCAAGAGAAATAAAGCAGTGTGCAGAAAAGGCTGGGTTAACTAACAACTCTCAGCTTCATGAGGTCAAAATGAAACTGCTGGGTGGGGTGTCGGCTTTTTGTTCCAGTCCTCAGGGATTTTTCCCTGATGCGAGGGTGTTGGAACTGCCCCTTCAGATACTCCCTGTTAGAACACAGAGGGTATCTTCAGAGGAGTGATGATCCAAACGGTGTTTTCAGTGCCGAGGCTGCTGCTCTGTGGGGACTAAGCTCTGACCCCCTGGGCTTCAGCTGAAGGTTCCAGGAGCTGTTTGGTGTGCCACTTTGTTGTGGCTGGGTCCTGGGCGCCTGTCTGACCCCCAGCTTCTGGCAGGAACAAGCCCGGATAGTCAGGCTGCCCCAGCGGACAGAGCCGTTGTCCAGGATTCTGCAAGCAGTCTCCAGCCAGGGGTAGCCCTTGAAGCACAGGCAAGGGCTTTAAGTGATCAGCTCTTTTAGCAACGATTTCTCTCTTTGATCAGCTCAGTTCAGCCCAGCCAGCTCCGTTCAGGTGTTACCCCAGCCAATGCAGATAAGAGATGAGAAGACCATATAACATTCCCCAGAGAGTCTTTTATGCAGGCTTCAGTGAAGGGGGCCAGTGATGATCTAACCTCGAACTGGGTAAAAGATGGGGTTTTTATAGGGAAGGGGAGAATCAGGAAGGGGACCAATAATTTGAGACTGGGGTAAGATGACCGATAGTTAACAGGGAGATAACATGGGGTCCTGAGACAGGGAGGTGTCCACAGCTTAGTCATATGACTAGGCAGTTTTATCTTAGAGGATCAGTTTCCAGGGAGGATGCTGCAGATGCCTGTCAGAGGACTGGGCCTCCTCCACAAAGATCTTTTCAATTCAAAGAGTAGGGGCAGATGTGGGAACCAAATTAGCTGGGATAGGTAATACCTTGGACCAGGTTCCTGGCACAGAGGGAATAAGCCTGAGGCCTTGGTAGGTGGGGTGCTGGGGGAATGCTACTGGAGTCATTCCGTATTAGGTCATGTCCCTGGTGCACATGTGCGATTGAACCTCTGCTCTCATGTACCCCTATACATTTTGAAGTTAACCAGGCCTCTGGGTCTTTGGATGCAGCCCCTTGGAGCATGCAGTCTCTGTGAACATTAAAATTTATCTTTGGGCACTCCATCGTACTCCATCCAGATTTATTCCACCACACCTGACCCAGCTGAACCTTGAGAGATGTCTCAGAACCCCACTACGACACCTCCCCAACAGTGAATAAGCTTGATCAATGGCAGCTTAGTCATGGGGTTATACTAGAGCACCTCAAATTGTGTGTATCTTTGCCTATGGAACTGTCTTTATCTCAACCCACAAGTTTTCCCACTTCAACCCTTCCAATTCCCTCTCCCATTCCACTGGGAGAGGAGTGAGCAATCAGCTCTGTGGGGGCTGAGTGCTCACTGGGGTTCAGGGGCTGAACTACTGACTGAGGTTAAACGACAATTACAAAAAACCCTTCATCACAGTGATTTTGTTCCCACTATATTTACTTTTCTTGGGGCAGAAAGACAAAGATTCTAAAAAATCCCAAGCTTCTCAAAATTTATTGAAATAGATACTACTTTTCAAATCTAAGTTCTGATTGCAGTGTCTAGCCAAATATCCATTATCCAATAAAAAGACTGCCTCTTTCACCTATGTCCAGATTTTTCCTGTATTTGTGGAGGTATGTGGTGTCAGATTTTAGCAGTCTAGAATTCAAGCCTGATACTGAGAAGGAAGTTCACCTGTCAGAGGCTTCCACAGCTTTGCAGTTCAAATAAATTCCTGTTTCCACTTAGAAATTCACTTCCTTGATCCCATTCATCCACTGTGAGCTTTTGTGAAGTTCTCCCCTTGTAGTACGTAGAGTTTACCATGCTTTCACCTTTTGTCATCAATCTGCATTTTTGATGAATATTGTGTGTACATTTGTTTTAATTATGAAGAACCTGCAGCAAGAAAAAATGAAATCACACTAGGAATAGCTAAATGAGAAAGAGAATTCCTAGTCCTAATCTGATCGACTGATCTACCTGTTGTACCCAGGATGCCTAGAGAACTGAAGAATTATGATGAAGACTACATGGACAAAGATTAAAGAAGTTCAAAAACAAATTAATGACAATAGGGAGAAAAAATCCCACTCTCCTTGTGTTCTTTCACTACGGGGAGGTTTTTTTGCTTAACAAACCTTTCAACCACAAAGTACTGCGGACTTGGGAGGGCATCTCACTCTAAATATGTGTTCGTTCTTTCATGCTTTCTGGGAGGTTTTACTGTTTGCTGTCAGACATCAGGTTTTTTGTTTGATGGTAGTGCTACCATTTCTATGCTTCTGTAAGTTCTTTTGTGGGGAAATGCATTAATCTTTTCTCAACATCAAAGCAAGTTAGTGTACCATCTTCCTGCCCTGCATAGACATGACCACACAACAAACATACACCCTGTTGTTTTCTCTTTGGAGAAAGCACCATGTATGCCCTTCTATCAAAAAATATGAAGCTGAACTTAACAAAAATATAAGCAGATTTTGGAGATGCAATGTTAGAACATCCTTAGAAAAGCTTCCATTTGATGTGGATTAGTCTGAAGCCATAGGAAAAGACACACCAGTTCCTCAGCACACAGCTGATGTTTTGTGCCTGAGACTCCCGCCAGGTGTTTGCAGCAAATGCCTGGCCCTGGCCACTCAATCCCTCCCCCTCGGACACAAGGAGTGCTGTTACGTGTCCCGAGGCCATCTGCTGCAGGCTGAACTAGGCCTAGCCCCAGTCCCTAATGCAATGCCCTAGTGCAGGAATGTTGTTGAGACTGAGTTGAAAGCTTTGCCTTTGTGGCAGGACATCATTCTATTTCATAACTGAGGAGACAATAAACTGGACGTGCTAAATGCAAGTCATTAATAGGGTAGGAATGCTTTGCATCTGCCTACAGAGGATCACTAAAGGTGAAAGACTGTATTTTGAGTTCTGGTGTGGCTTTTTTTCTGGCTTGTGGGGTTGGTTGGTTGGTTGGTTGGTTTTTTTGGGTTGTTTTGGGGTGGCTTTTTTTTTTTTTTGGTTTGGTTTGGTTTGGTTTGATTTTTTCCCTGTGGGATGACCCAGACAGTCCAATTTTCTGCGAGCAGCTCTTGAAGTGCAAGTAATTTTTTTTCTTTAACTTTACAAATAAAGCTGTTTCCAGATATTTTCACTAGGAAAACGTCTGGAAAATAAGGAAGGGAGTTTTCATGTGAACTGCCTGTCGGGTTTCTGTCTCTTCCTTCAGAGCATTTTTGCTTCCTTTCTCTCCCTTTTTCTTCCCTCCTATCAGACCAGAGCAGTAACAACATCAGAAGTGCAGCCAGTTAAGAGTTAAATGGGGATGTATTTGGTCCAGGTGTTAAGTGTGAGCCCATGACAAACTTAGTGATGCTTTGTCAGGTTTTCCCTGTCAGTAGAAAGAACCAGTTTCTATTCTATTCTATTCTATTCTATTCTATTCTATTCTATTCTATTCTATTCTATTCTATTCTATTCTATTCTATTCTATTCTATTCTATTCTATTCTATTCTATTCTATTCTTCTGAGACAGAGCAGTCACCAAAAAGAGGGATATTTTTCTGAAGAACCTAATAATGCACTATCTAAATAGATTAAATTTCTGACCATCAAAATATGTTTTGCTTGGCAATAAATTAACTGTCCCTAATTCAAATTTGTTTTGCCTTTGACAGTAACTAGTAAGTGATTTCCTTGAGCTATTTTATCTTATTTTCTCCTCCTGTCCTGTTAAGGACAGGCTAGATGAACACTTGACATGCAGGTTAATAAGGTTAACCCTCCACAGACCACTTCAGGAGCCCTGCATTTATTTTTAGATATAAGAATATTGACCAATTGAATATCATACTGTATCAAGTAAGGTCATACAACTTGTCATCCACTTCTAAAAAAAGAGAAAATAATTTGTATCATCCTGTGCTCTTTGGTTTGTTTTGCTTTATGGGTTCAAAGTTCAGTATCTTTCTAAAACTGATGTATAGCTGAGAAACATCCTCCTTCAGGAGAAAGGATATATGTATGGATATATCTGTATCTATATCTATATCTATATCTATATCTATATCTATATCTATATCTATATCTATATCTATATCTATATCTATATCTATATCTATATCTATATCTATATCTATATCTATAGATAGATAGATAGACAGATAGATAGATGTGTATGTATGTATGTATGTATATATGTATGTATGTATATTGTTGCATTCTAGGGCTGCAGGATCATGTCCAGGGAGGCTACAGTTATTACCAGTGACCAACATGGGACTCTGATGAGACGGACTTCCACTCAGGAAACCATTTATTCCCCAAAGGAACAAACTCAGCTTAGACCCAGAGACGGAGAGCCCTGTACAGAGGCAGGGTGGTGTGTTTTATGGGACAGAACCAGGGTGGAGTTTAAGGTCAGGGTCTAACAGGAACACAGCAAGGGAGAAATCCCAGGGGCTCAAACCCAATCAGAATTCCTTGGGCTGCCACCCCAGGAGGGTCCAGGATGGGGCAGCTCTTCATGGGCTAACATCCCCCAAGGCAGACAATGGAATCCACTCTTTCTTAATTTTAAAGCCACAGCTCTCACTTTAACAATGCTTATCTGAAACTAAATCTTTGCCTCCCTGGGCAGGAGCACCTCACAGGATATATATATAAAATATTATTATTATTACTATATATATATTATTATACATAATATATACATCTTGTGTATATATATATTATTATTTTTTCTCTGGCTCCCAGGTTAGTCCAGGACTGTGCCCAGATATCCTGTTCATACCAAGAGATGTCTCACAGCTCAAGGCTGCTGAGGAAGCAGATGATGGGTGATGTTGGCAAGCACCAGGGCCTGAACTCATGCTCTGGGCTGCCTCCTGCCCTGTAGTTTCTGAGTTTGGAAAGCACACTTTTGGCACAGTCAGGAGGTGGATAGTCAAGTGTGATTCCCATGTGAGTTTGGTGCCTGGAGCCTCTTCTTTGAGAAAACATTCTCCAATATAAAAATTATACCTTTTACTCTGAAGGCAGCTTTCATTCTGAAACCATCAGCTCTGGTTCTGAAAAGAATTTCCTCCTTGGAATCAACTGTCAGCTACCAGTAAAACCTAGGTTTATGCAACCTGGCTTTAAAGCCTGGATGAAAATAATCACAAGAGTTCCCTGAATGTATTTAAAGCGGGCTCTTCACTACTTGAGTGTCCACAGAATGAAGTCTGTGCTTGTTTTACTTATGTCATCTGTAAGAAGCTGCCTCTGAAATTGCTTGTTGCAGATGATTTTCATATGGTGATTTAAAAAAAACACTTCAAGAAAACCTGAAAAAGCTGATTCTCTTAAAAATTTTCAGAGTTCTTTTTCTAGTCAACTACAGGAAAATATTTTCAGGTTGCCTTTTCACACTATTTAGGCCTTAGAGTAAATTGTTTTAATTTAATATTATTAATAATTTGATACATCCCCTAGTTCTGAACAAAAAGCCATAATGTAAGACAGCACATGAGTACAAAATCAAACAGCATCTCATCTTAGTAAAGGGATGATTGCATTTTCTCAAGTAGTTTCAGATTCCAAGGTCTTAATGCACCCACAAGAGAGGTAAAACAATACCCAAAGGGTATAATTAAATATAAATACTTTCTTTCTTGCTAGGTATGCAAATGGTAAAACCCAGCCATGAGTTCTGTTCTGCTTGTCTATCTACAATTCTTTTGATATCCATATTGTTTCCCTCCCCATTCAGACCATCTTACAGGTAGGTGCAGACAATGTTATATACGTTCTAAGGTTAAGACAACAGAAAGAAAATTTATTAATCTATGCAAAAATTATATTCTTTCTTTTCAAGTGATCTGAAGGGGTCAGTCTGCAACTGTTGGCAGAAAACAAGTAATTATGCTCAGGACGGGTATTGCTTAAACTTCTCTTTAGGCCATGGTAAATTCTCATACATCAATAGATGGAAAAGGTAGATATATTTTAGATTCCAAAAGAGACCAAAAGGTGAGAAATGTCCTGCAAAACTTTTGGTTTTCCAAGCTTTTGCTAACAGAGATAAATAGTCTGTTCAAAGAATGCCCATCTGTGATTTTATTATAAGGAAAGGATTTACTTCTTCTCAAAAACCATCATTCTTGAATGCCTTTTGAAGACAAAATGATGCCTTTTGGCAGTATTCTCAGGGGCTTAATGGCACTGAAGGGTGTTAATTGTGCTGTGTGCCTTTAGCAAACTGAGATGCCAACATATGAAATGGCACAAACTCTTGCCCATTCTTGGATGGACACCCAAAAGAAGATAGCCCAATGTAAGTTATTTTATAAATACCATCATTTTCTGATATTTTTACTAGTATTAAGGAAGAAAATTAAACTCTAGGTAAAATTGTGTAAGTAGAGTCCTAACTAGCTGAAAAAATAAGCCAGATTAATAAAAAAAAAATCAGGAAGTCTATATATGAAACACGTGACAGAAATTAAAAATGTTCTTTACTGCCAGTAGAAAGTTATAGGCTTTGAAGGATTTGGCATCTGAATGTCTATATGCAATCAGGTGTTGATGCATGAGACACACAGATGTGGGCTAATGGCTTTTCAGTTCTCAGAGGACAGAATAAGATACATCTCTTTGTGTGAATATAACCTTGCCAGAAAAATCTGGAAGTCTAGACAACAGACAGGAGAAAGATGGGTGGTAAAAACACAAAGGAATGAAAAGTTTATGACATCTGAGAGAAGAGTACTACCTTAATCAAGAAGCAAACAAATCAGTCATTGATGGGCTGCCTTTGGAGTCCAGGGGAGACAGTGAATTTTGAAGAGATACAAGGAACTCTTATAGTGTAATGGATGCCGATCAAAGCTTCAGAAAGTTGAGCCAAAAAATCTAGAGGTCTTTAAAAGACATATAGTTGTATCATTAAGGGATGTGGTTTAATGGTAGGCTTGGGAGTGCTGGGTTAACAGTTTGACAGGATTATCTTAAGGGTCTTTTCCAACCAGATGATTCTGTGATTCTATGATTCTACAAAGAAAATATATTTGCAGGCTTGATTAGGATAGATTCCATGCCGTGATACTACCAAAACACCACCTGGGATGGACACTCCATTCCTTCACTTACCCTATGCCCTTGTCAGATGATAGCAGGATTACAGGGGCAAGTGAGGATGGGAAAGTGTCTGAGGCCCGGTCCTTTCTGCTTTACCTGTTTCTGGGTCAAATACCCCCAGAAACTGTCCATGAACCATGGATATCAGAACTGAACTGCTGTTGTTTATGGGGCAACCCTAAGCCAGACATTTCTTAGGTTTTGAGGGCCTCACATTCAGCTTTTACAGCTTTGCTGCATGCAAAATACTTGCACATTTATAAAAAAATTAGGCCCTAATGCACTTGAAAATCCACTGACATCAGCCACACAGATACATGAGTACCTGTTTGTATGGACTGGAATACCTGAGAGTTGGAAACTCTCTAGCAAAGATCTAGATATCTAGCAGATTTAACCTTTTAGTTTTCTCTGCTTTCTTGAGAGTACTTTGCGTGTGTTACAGAGTGCCTGAGCTTTTGTAATTATGACAATAGTCTGAAAATTGAAATATCTGTTATTACCAAAGAGCATAATCTTCTGAGTACCTCAGATAGAGATTTTAAAAACCTTGCAGTTTGCTAAAAAGATTATCGGAGGTAATTTAAGCCTGTCTGAGTGTATTTGCTTTTAAGAGACAAAGAAAGGCTTGCTCCATTTTTATGAAACAGAGATGCTGCCTCAGCACAAATCCCCTCCTGATCAATGGCTTCTGAAACAAATCTACTACTCAGCCCTTCTCAGAATGGTGGAGACAGCATCTTTTGAAATGTTGGACTACTGCAATTTCCTATTAATTATATAAAAGATACTTTGTGAATATGCAAGGAGGAGATGAAACACAGGAGGTATAGCTGTTACTAATAAAAAGGAAAATTGACCAAGGAAAACTGTCAGGTAGAAACTGAGCAGCATCCTTGGCCTTTTAAAGATTGTTTTGCAGTATTCCAGTTGCAGAGATAATTTTGCAGGGCGGGAAAAGGAGGAGATTAATGAGTTTTATAACCCATTCATATTTGCAGTAGTTGTTTTCCTGTTTAATGTCTGTGGGTGTCACCCTTCTCTGAAAACCAAGCAGACTGCAGCATACCTCTGAGATTTCAGTGCCTGCTGCTGTCTATCAGGCCTTCTCAATGTCTTGTCTAACTCATTTACGGATTAAGCTGCCAATACCACCTGGAAAACTTGGCAGCTTCAGCCCCAGGCTTTTTAAATGAATTGCACTTGGGCTGAAGAAAGTATTGGGACAATTTAGATTGTCCACAGGGACTTACATTACTATTAGCAGGCATTTATCAGTGTGGATTTTTTTTACTGCTGAATAGATCTGGAAATTACAGAATTGAATATGTTTATAGTATGCTGTTGTTGCTTCAAGATAACAGAGGAAAATCTAGTCCTACAACATATCCAATCACTTGGGGCAGTACACAGTTCTAGCAGTGTTAAACACTCAGTTACAGGCAACTCTGAAAATGGCCATCTGAAAGGATGACACTTGTTACGGTTTTAATGAAATTTGGAATTTGTTGACCAGGTTGCCTGATCTGAATTTATGGGTCAAGAAATTTTTATCTTTGTTACTTAGAGTATTGGTGATGTTTGCATCTATGGAGTTACCCAGTGTATGTGAATATGTTACTTGGGGATATTGGAATCAGAAGGGTGAGACTAGTCTAATAAATTGATTAGATGAATCTCAAAGAGAAATAATTGCATAATGTGGAATATATAAAAATTTTCTTAAGAGAGGATATTCTTAATATTTGATCTTGGTGGACTTTCAAGCCTAATCAACAAGAACAGAGATTTTAATCTGTGGAAGAGAAAGCAGACAACAAAGATCTAAGATGCCCAGGTGTTGGAAAGACAAATTACTTCTTGACTGAGTTGCCTTTTTAAAGTGTAGGGCTTGACAGGCTTCAGTGGCCTCTGACCTAGGGGAGGTTAGCAAGGCTTGGGAAGAAGGATGTACCTCAGATGGTGGACAGAAAGAATACAGAATTTATGGGCACAAGGACATTTGGCAGAACCCCCAAGATAAGGAACAAACTAAGAAAGCCAAAGCAGCAACTGTGCTGAATCAGCTCCGGCAGGGCAAAAGGTAATTCCAGCAGGGCAGACCATGGCCACCCACTCAAGAAACCTCTCACTAAGAAGAGAGAGACAGAACATGCAGACTAATTAGCATGAGAAGTGAGAGGACCATTTAACAACTGAAGACAGAAAACTAACTATGGAGAGAACTTGGTAACTTGTACTGAATAAGAACACTAATTCCTTTGTTTACTAAAATATATAAACATATTAAAAAGTTGAAATGAAAAGTTCGAATTAAAAGTTCTAGTACTCATCATGCTGGCTTTATGAATTCCACTGAGTCTCCCTTTTCTGCACAGAACTGTAAATAATTACCTCCACTCAGTGTGTGCATTGGCCTCTTGAATACTGGGTACAAGAACCTATTTTGGAATAACAAGGGGACAACAATCATGAGTGGAAGTACAAGTTTGCCAGTACTTGCGATGGTGGCTGTCCAGAGATGCAATGGAGAAGCCTCCATGCAATAAAAATAATCCCTTTAGACCACCCTTCACCTCCACTCCCTTACTACCCTTGTTTTGTCTCTCTTATGAAGCAGAGAGTGCCACCTAAGGCCACCCCTCATCTATCAAACCCCTTTCTGAAGACCACATGGCCAATATGGCTAAGCTCCCCCAACCCCATGTTCTTATCTCCACCAAATTCTGAGCAGTCCAGCCTGCCCCCTCAAGAGTTTCTTTATAGGAAGGTGTTATAAATGCAAAGGCAGATTTGGGTTAAATAAAAACAATTTATTATAAAACAATTTCTATAAAAAAATAAACAATGAGGGAAAACCACAATAAAACAAACAGCGCAGCGCTGGGTGGACAGGGGTCTATACTCAAAGGTATAGGTGTTCCCAAATCCACGCAGGAGGGTAAACTGTCCGGGGTTTTTATAGGGATTTTTAGCCTTGAGGCCAAATTCCAGGCAGGCACCATTCATCAACAGTCCTTGATTGTCGTATGAATTGATTTCCTGGCATTGGAGAATAGAGTCGAATGGACGTCCGGACCGAGTCTCCTCATATGTAAAGAAATTCTGAGTGGCTCTTGTGGTTCAGGCCATCCGGATGGGATGGCTGGATCCGGGTTGGAGCCGATGGATATTTCGGCTGGATTTTTCCTTTTGTTTACTTGATGGCTTCCCCAACGGTAGCCCGCAAGGCGAGGTGTTCGGGTCCGGTGATGAATATCTCGTCGGTGCCTCTCCGTTTGTTTTGGCTTGATGTTTCGTGTCCTGCCTATTCTTCTCCGTTGATGGTCACCGAGCCTGTCCTTGTCAGTTTGAGGAGTTTTTTTTTCCTGTCAGCTTGATGGGCCGCGTCCTGTCTATTCTTTTGTTGATGGGCGCCGGCTAGGATCGTTATCCTTTGAGTGGGAATTCGTGGCTAGATCTGGGAAGGGCTTGTGTGTCATACTGTACTTTATATTTTATATCATTATTGTTATATACATTTATTTAGATTTTTACGAATTTTTACAAGTTCGTTTCTCACAGTCCCCCGCCTAATAATTCATTACATTAAAAATTCGTGTTATTTCATTTAATTCTGCAGGGGAGGACTATAATTTTTTACTCACATTCATCTTCTTCCCAGTCTGTTAACGAATTCTCACTATATGCTTGTGCCAGGTTATATTTATTTTCAAAAATTCTTTAAGGCTTTAATCACATTTTCGTTTTCTTTTTCCTCCTCTAATTTCATTAGTTTAGAGAGAGGAGTAGGTCTCCCTTGTGCTTTCTCAGGATCAATTGGAAGTGTGGCAATCTGCATTCCTTGCACAACAGAGTGAATTAGTCTGATGAAGCAAGGAATTAAGCAGGGAAGGAAAATGATTCCGGCAACTGAACAAGTGATGAAAAATACTAGCTTTTTCCACCAAGCCCCTTGCCCGAATATCTGGTCTCACCAGGAGGCTTGTAGGATTGAATTCCATTTTTGGACTGGCACATGAGCTACTTTTTTAATTTCAGCAGCCAATCCTTTTATTGTTTCTCTGTAATCGTCTATTTCCATACAACACTCGGATTCGTTGTATCTGCCACACACTCCTCCCTCCTCGGCTAGCAAATAATCGAGAGCTAGTCTGTTTTGGTACACAAAAGCTCTCATTTGTGAATGTTGTTTGGCTAGGAGTTCTAGGGCTTCTGAAGTGTGGTTGGAAACTATCTCTACCACCGCTTGCAACTTGATAAGTCTGTTGAGGAGATAAATGGGGGTTCTGTAACCCCAGCTGCCATCATTTGCCTAAGTAGCGGCCCGTAATATTGAATGATCCTTTTGGCAGGTCATTCTTCCTCGTTCCACTTCTGGTTGCCTCCCGCTATTGGTAGTTTCTGTTTTAATTCTCTCCTTTGTTTGTTTAATGTTTCAAAGAGAGGGGCTCAATGATTTACTCTCTGTTTTAGGTAGAGTAAAGAAAAAGGACCGAATTATTCCAAGTGTGCAGGATCTTTTCCATTTTCTGGGTAGCTCGCTGTATGCCTTTTTCCACATATTCAATGTATACTATTAGGAGCTTCCCAACCCTTGTTCAACTTTGCCGGATCATCTCAATATTCCTTCAATTCTATTAGCTCATGGAAGGGATTGGCCCCAGAGTTTTTGTACCAGTAAAGTTCAATTATTTCCATCTATTCACAGTTATTCCCTCGGGAGCGACTCCAATAGCCCGCGGGTGGTTTAGGTTGCTAGGTTTTTGTTTTGCTTTCTGAATTCACCGTGAGTGTGCTTACACACGGGGTATAGCCTACTAAATCAGTGAATTCTTTTCTCTCTGGTCTTGTTTTTGATATTTTAGAGCCTTCTCATTTTTAGAAGTTACTCTGGGGTTAGTTCCTCTCCCTTCCAAGGCTATCTTTCAGCTGATTTTAAACTGCCACAGATCTAACAGTTAGATAGACCTAATTCTGTGGCTATTTCTTGCATTAGATCTATGAAAAGATTCTGGTTGGGGTTTGGCAACCCCCAATTGCTGTATTGTTTCTCTAATTGCTCATAATGTTCACTAAGAGAGTTAAGCTTCTCCTGTTCTAACTTCTTTTTCCGAGCTTCTGCTTCTCGCCTCTTTAACTCTAGGGTTAGTTGTTTTATATTTTGTTTTCAGGGTCCACCCCTTCCTCATCCCTGGAGAAGCAGAATACTTGGTTGAATTGCAAACATACTCGGTCATCACTACTTTTTAACAAATTAAGGATTATCGGTTCATTATTAAAAAAAGCCTTTTTTTCATGTTTTAAATTTCTACTTTCCCAATATATTTTCCCTCCCATGGTACACATTTTCAAATTCGCTTTATTGTAACATAAAGGGTTAACCGCATAATATGCCAAAAAGGTGGATTGTCTTTTCCCTCCTATCTAGACCGTTTTGTTACATTGACTGCAGATTGGAATTGGGGGAATCATTTCCACTTCTCTCTTATACCTGAAATGGGAATTTTCAGTCTTTCTTTTCATAGGAGTTTTAGACTGCCCGTTCTTAAGCCTTGCCCCTGAGTGGTAACACTGGACCTTCCCCTTTAATTCACAAAGATTATACTGAGTGCTGTTAGACAAACAACGTTCCGGAGGACAGTAGTTAACTATTCGTCTGGTATCTGTGGCAGTCTGACACTGCTCACACTTCCCCAGGAGACGCTCCCCCGGAGGTACTTCGGGAATCATTCTCTCGGCTAAGCACACGGCTAGACTCAGGACAGTCAGGATTCCCCACCGGTGTATCCCTCTGCCTTGCCCTTCGCCCGTATAGAAATATACGGCGGGGATTACCATCTTCTCGGCAGCAAGGATATTCTTCAGGGGCCCTTGTAGTCCTTATGGCGTATCTCCTTTTAAAGGTAGCCCACCGAGACGACTTAATCGTGTCTGTCCTGCACGGTACTTTTACTGTCTTTCGGCACTCAATTTCCAAAGCCTCTGCCTTGGAGTCTAGTTTCCCTCTTATCCCCTTTTGAAAAAGTAGGAACCACTCAGGAGAGTCGAGTTCCAACAATCCCGCCCTGGTGGCAAGTATTAAGAGACGGCTAGTCAGCTCCTGTTCTTTAGTCAGACAATTGGTACACAGTCTCTTAGGTTTGTACTCTCTCCAACAGTGGGTTACTCAAATTTGTTTACAACAAGCACATTTAAAATGTATAAATGGAAAACAATCACAGTTTGCGTTGATGTAACTTAATCTGGTCTGCAGCTCTACGATTTTAGAACAATCATGTACTAATTTTTCTGAATAGAAACTGAGCAGGATTTTTTGTGCAGTGGTTTTCAATTCTAAACCGGGTGAGCTGATTAAGATGGCTTCATATTTTAGAAGCCTGGAATCAGTCAGCCACTTCTCTGCTTTTTGCTGCAATATGTTTTTCACATCGTGGGGAGTGTAAACTACCAGGGGAGGAAAAGTTATTTTCCTTGCTTCTCTTATTAACAGAGCCACTGTTACAATTGCTTGTAAACACGTAGGCCAACCCCGACTGATTGGATCTAAGATCTTTGAAGCCTATAGGCTTTCTTTTGTCTGCCCATTCCTGAGTCAGGACTCCCTGTGTTGTTTGTTTACTCACATTCACAAACAACTGGAATTCTTTATTCGTATCTGGTAGAGTTAGTACCGGGGCAGTCATAAGAACAGTTTTTAATTTCTGGAAATTAGACTCATTCTGTTCAGTCTACTTCAGCTTGTCAGTGTTTAATCTTTCATACAAAAACTTCACTTTTTCACTGAAACTTTCAATTCACTGCCTGCAATATCTTAAGAGCCCTAGAATTTGTCTAATTTGCCTTTTTGTTTTTGGTGCAGGCAATGCAAGGATGCCTGCTACCCTCTCCGGGTCTAATTTTTTCTTTGAGATATCTAATGTCTGAGGTATTTTATTTTTTATTTCAGGCTCTGTGAATTGCAGCTTGGATTTTGATACTTTCAAACTTTTCTTTCTTAGAAAGTTTAACAAGGCAATCGTGCTTTTCTTCACACTCTCTTCAGTCGGTCCAGCTATTAGCAAGTCATCTACATACTGTGAAAGCTTTGTCCTGTCTTCAAGAGCAAATTGGGTTAACATTTGTTCTAAGGCTTGTCCGAAAAGGTTCGGAGACTTTACAAACTCCTGGGGGAGGACCGTTCACTTTAGCTGTTGCTTACGGTTTGTATCTGGGTCCTCCCACTGAAATGCAAAATAATCTCTACTCCTTTCATCTAGAGGGCAAGTCTAAAAAGCATCTTTTAAATTAATCACACTATACCACACATCTTCTGGTGTGAGTCTATTTAGTAAAGTATAGGGGTTGGCCACCACCGGGAATCTAGTCCGGGTCCTAGCGTTTACCGCTCGTAGGTCCTGGACTAATCGGACGCTATCATCCGTCTTTTTACAGCCAGGATGGGGGTGTTGTGTTGAGACATGTAAGGCTCTAAAGTATCCCCGTTTAGGAGGTCATCAATTATTTGTTTCAACTCCCTTCTCTCTTTGAATGCTATACTTCAGGGTTTATTTTCTCTTCATTTTTAGGAGTCAACTTAAATATTTTCACCACTAATTCAGAATTTTTAATCAAGATATTAATTCTTAAAGCAACAATCATGTCCCTTCCCAGTAAATTGTAATTTGCTTCTTCTACTAATAGCAAATTCCCTAAGCAAATTTTATTTTCAGATTCTATTTCCACATCTTTTATTATAGGTACTTCAAAGGGGTCTCCCTTTGCACTGATTACAAAAACTTTTTCTCTGCTAGCCACACATCCGTATGGCAATTTCTGCAGGGTACTTTTCTCTGCCCCAGTATCTACAAGAAAACTTACTTCTTGTCGTTAGGGGCCCACTTTTAATTTTATCAAGGGCTTCTTGGATGTTCTGGTCTCTAAATTAAAGAGCCCCTGACACTCTTAATCTTCTTGAAAAATTTTCTCATCTTTTATTCTTTGTTTACAATTCCGCTGAACGTGTCCTACCTTTTTACAGTAGTAGCATTCCGGGGGCTCTCTCCGTGGGGCCGGGGCTGCCCAGTGAGAACCTCGACTTTTTCCGGGTAGTGTTTTTAAACTTACCCTGCATCTGTTCTTGTTTCTGGACTTCTTTTACCGCTGTTACTAAAATTCTAGCTTGCGATTTCTGCTTCTCATCTTCTCTTCTCATGTACACTTTTTGAGCTTCCCTTAGGAGCTCTTGAAGACTTTTATCTTGCCACCCCTCAATCTTTTCTAATTTCTTCCTAATATCTTCCCAAGATTTAGCAACAAATTGTGTTTTTAACAGAACCTCCCCCACAGGAGAGTTCGGGTCAGTCTCAGAGTAAATCTGTAAACTTCGCCGTAATCTCTCGATCTATTCAGTGGGTGGTTCCTTTTTTTCCTTGACACTCTTTGAAAACTTTGCTAATGTTCTGGCCCCTAGGGACCGCTTCTCTTATACCTTGTACAATCATGCTCCTTAAATCCATTATGTTCCGTCTGCCTTCCTCTGTCTGTGCATTCCAGCTCGGGCTTGCGCTAGGCCATTTCTGGTTACCTGGCATCCCCTGTGGATTGCGTCTGTCCCAGTCTCTGATCCCGGCTTGTTTAATCATTTCTCTTTCCTCCGGATTAAACAGTGATCTCAGGATTGCCATAAGATCGTCAAAGGTATAAATGTTACTCCCTAAAAATTCATCTAACTTCTCAGCCACTCCGAGAGGGTCATCTAACAACCGCCCCATCTCTTTTTTAAATGCTCTTACATCTCCAGAGTTAAGGGGGACATTCACAAAACCGATCACTCCCGGGGCCGTCGGTACTTCTTTAAGAGGGAGCAACCGGTGCCCCTCTTCACTCTCTCCCCATTCATTATCTATCATTCTCGCTCTTAAACGGGTTCTACTTGCGGGAGGGGAATTGGTGATTGTGTGTTGCCTCCCTGTTATTAATGGTGGGAATTTTGCCGCCACCACCCGGTTGAAGGGAGGAGTCCCCTCCGTTGTATGGGAGGGTCCCGGTTGTGGCGGCTGGACCGGCAGGGATGGATAGGGTGTTCCCCAGCCTTGCGCAGAAAAAACCTCCGAGGAGGTTGCTGTGGTTACGGTGTTTACAGGCGGGGAAAGGGGAAGGGCTGCCGGCATCGCTGCTGGCCCCGAGTCTCCCGTCTGAGACACACGTATCTCAGTGGGTTGGTCTCGGGGGCCCAAGGGTGCTGTGGGCATTTCTTGATCTACAGAGGAAGGTCCCGCTGGTCCTCGATACGGGGGTGGTAAGTGATCGAGGGGTTCCCAGGACTCAGTTTTCGACTCACGTTTTTCTTTTTGCTTTATTGGAAATAGCCCTACTCTGGCATTTACCCAGAGCTTGGCGTATTCCCTCTCCTCAGGATCTGAGGGGACTTTGTTCTCCACATAGGAGAACAACTTGTTACACGTCCATTTTTCAAATGTGCCTAACACTGGCCAAGTGAGGTGACTTCTCAACTCCTGTCCTCCCCAAACCTCTATACAATAATGTATTAATTTCTCCTTTGATTTCCCCTTCCTCTGGGGACAATCTTCCCAGTGTTTTTAGCATCCACCCCAAGGGACTTTCCAGTGGGATGTCTGGTGATTCCTCCCCCTGATCGGAGGAATCTTCTCCTGTGCTTCTTCCTTGAAGCTTACTCTTTTTCTGCCCTATACTTCGCAAATATATTCTTACCTTTCTTCGACTTCTCCGTGAGTCGATATCAGTTTCTGCGTTGTGTACTTAGGAATCAAAATTTGCCGATACTCACCTTTCAGCGAGCTGAGCTGAGGTCTCTTGTAATCGGGACTTTTGATTCTTCCCTGGACCTCTCCCTGGGTCCGTTACTAAGAGGGTTTACCAGCCTCGAGCTCGACAAGACGTCCCTTCCCCTCTTAGTACCTTGCGATCAGTTCCCGAGACACCCTTTGGTCTCAGGTTTTACCAGTGTGTGTCGAGGGAAAAAAAAAAAACTTTCACTCTGTATCGCTTCCTTCGCGGCCGGCCAATTCCCTCGCGGGAGGATGGAAACGCGACCTTGAAGTCCGCACTCGCTTCGTGATCAGATCACGTCTCACACACTCGCCCGATCGCCCGCTCAACCAGCAGTACTTACAGCTATTTTCCTGCGTGGGTGTCCCTTGTGCGCACTAGACGTTTTACGAGCAAAGTAAGCCGCGGCTCCCGAAGGCTCCGTGCCTTCCGAGCTCTCCGATCCGGATTTATCCTTTTTATTGTGGTTTTTACCTCCGCCTAAATTTGGTTCGGATATCGGAACGAACTACGGGGGTTCTCAACTCACCAGGCCGCCAAAATCAGCGGGGTACCCGTCCTGGGCAGCGAGATTCCCCGCAGTTTCTCCGATCCGAGTCACGGCACCAATCTGTTATAAATGCAAAGGCAGATTTGGGTTAAATAAAAACAATTTATTATAAAACAATTTCTATAAAAAAATAAACAATGAGGGAAAACCACAATAAAAACAACAGCGCGGCGCCGGGTGGACAGGGGGCTATACTCAAAGGTATAGGTGTTCCCAAATCCACGCAGGAGGGTAAACTGTCCGGGGTTTTTATAGGGATTTTTAGCCTTGAGGCCAAATTCCAGGCAGGCACCATTCATCAACAGTCCTTGATTGTCGTATGAATTGATTTCCTGGCATTGGAGAATAGAGTCGAATGGACGTCCGGACCGAGTCTCCTCATATGTAAAGAAATTCTGAGTGGCTCTTGTGGTTCAGGCCATCCGGATGGGATGGCTGGATCCGGGTTGGAGCCGATGGATATTTCGGCTGGATTTTTCCTTTTGTTTACTTGATGGCTTCCCCCAACGGTAGCCCGCAAGGCGAGGTGTTCGGGTCTGGTGATGAATATCTCGTCGGTGCCTCTCCGTTTGTTTTGGCTTGATGTTTCGTGTCCTGCCTATTCTTCTCCGTTGATGGTCACCGAGCCTGTCCTTGTCAGTTTGAGGAGTTTTTTTTTCCTGTCAGCTTGATGGGCCGCGTCCTGTCTATTCTTTTGTTGATGGGCGCCGGCTAGGATCGTTATCCTTTGAGTGGGAATTCGTGGCTAGATCTGGGAAGGGCTTGTGTGTCATACTGTACTTTATATTTTATATCATTATTGTTATATACATTTATTTAGATTTTTACGAATTTTTACAAGTTCGTTTCTCACAAAGGCAACATTCACTGTGATGATGGTGAGGTCCTGGCACAGGTGGCACAGAGAAACTGTGGCTGCCCCATCCCTGGAAGTATCCAAGGCCAGTTTGGATTGGATTTGGAGCAACCTGGTCTAGTGGAAGGTGTCCCTGGCAATGGCAGGGGGAGTTAGATGGTCTTTACAGTCCCTTGCAACCCAAAACATTCTGTGATTCCATATACTGTCAGAAAGAATCTGACAATTGGCAAAACTGTTAACCCCAATTGCTAAAATGGCTTTGAGATGATGCTTTATCTAAGAGTTCTTTTATGGAAGTGGTATGAAAAGCATAAGTGTGAGTGAACCTTCTCAGGTTTAAAACATTCAGCTGGAGTCCTTCAATGAAAGTTCACCTCATATGGGCTGGAGGTTTTCCTTTTCTAAAAAGATGCTTCTAGAATTGTCTCCTTTTCCCCAAATAACCAAGAAAGTTCATTTTTGTTTGAGTATTGATTATGCCAGGTTTAAAAACTGAAGTATCTGGCCCAGCTTAAGAAAAATAAACTTGATGTTTTGCCCAAACAAAGAACCTTGTCTCATTGGTCACTGCTTATGGACCAAACCATATTCTATGTGTAAAGAAGGAGCCTGGGATTTGTTTCATGGATGCTTTCCTTTAGCCTGGTGAAAATGAGGGTGGTGAAACACTGGCACAAGTTGCCCAGAGAGTCAGTAAAATATGTTTCCACCACTCCTCGAAACATTCAAGATCAAGTTGGATGGGGCTTTGAGCAACAGGATCTGGGTGAAGATGTCCCTGGTCTCTGTAGGGGTTTTGGACTAGATGACCTTTAATTGTGTCTTCCAACCCAAACTGGTCTATGGATTGCAGATGTGGCAAACCACCCTCCCCACACACTCAGGGTTTACACCCAACTGCCAAAGTGATTGCATGAAGAGCTCTGTCTTCCATTAATTGACAAGTGACTAATAAGGTGCCTGAGAGTGATCTTAGTAGTCTTCCATAAAACCTCACCAGCAAATCTAAATTTCTGCTGATGGAATGAATCTGTACACTCCACTTCCAAGCAACACTCAGAATAAAATGAAATTACAAAATAGTACCCCTGGGGGAGCACTTTGTGTTAGTGCTGTGCTTTATCTCAATTTTTTGTTTTTATTTTCATTTTTCACATCTAGCTGCAGGGAAAACTCTGGTAGCATAGACTCATCTTTTTCTATCTACACAGAAAGCAAACTTTCAAAACAAGCATGTCTGGGTAATTTAAATAGTTAATCTATTTCTTTGTAAAATTTATTTTGTATACACAAATTAAAAAATTGATTATATTTATGAATAAAAATACTCCATTGCATCAAGGCATATCTAACACATGTCAACAGAAATTCATGTATTCCTGCAGAAATATTCAGTTTGAAATAGAAGAGAAAAGCATTTTCTTGGAGAAATGTCAAAATTTTTAGGAGTTTTAAACATTTCCAACTTCTTGAAGCATTTCAGGATTTCATTTTATTAACCTCAGATATTTTAACACAATTTGAGTTACTACTGTCTCTGCAGCCCAAATCTTCCTCAACTAGGGATTTTGAGGAAAATAAGAAAATTTCACCTGGAATTGACAGCCTTTCCTGTCTTTTTCTCATACTTTTTTTCCCTTTCTTACCTGGATTTTCTTTTGCCATGGTCTGAGAAACACTGCACAGTAAATATCCTTCTGCCCATTTCTTCCACTGAAGGTGATTGTGCCTGAATCCCTGGAGACTTTCTGTGAAGCTTTCTATTGCTGTTTCTCAGTGTCTTGGTTCTAGAAGACAGGTGTCTGCTAGGGAGAGCAGGAGCCTCCCTCGGGATGAAAGAATGTAGACCCCCTCCCTCCGAATTATTATAAATTTGAAATCAAGGGGCTTTCAGGCAGAGATCTGGGGATAGGGAGAACAGTTCTTTACTAGTATAACCAGGCAAACAAACAAACAATAACTACAGCAATAACAAGAACACAGAACCAGGGACCCCGGGACAGCTCTCTCAGCTGAGATGGGATGGGGGAGAGGTTTTGTTTTTCACAAACCCCTCGGGCAGTCAGTCCCGGTGCTCCTGCAGGGCTCCGAGGAACAGTCGGCTGGAAACAGCAGGGATGAGCTGAGATCCTGGGCCGGTGGATGAGGTGTATCAGCAGCTCCGCGGCGGTGGCTGCCACACGTCCCGGCAGGGCAGGGGGTGCGAGGCCACCAGCCAAGAGGGGAGAAGGAGAAGAAGCAACTGCTCCGTCTGGGTGATGGCGAAAATCCCTTCTCTCCACCGCAGCAGCTCCGCGCCCCAGCACACGAACGTCCTTCCCCGAAGCCGAAGAAAAGCCAGCCAAAAACTGTCCCCACCCTCCTTTTCTGCCCCCTTCCCCCCCCAGCCCTGGGCCCGGCCACTCTTTGTCCTTTGTCAATCACCCCTAAGTACCGGTAGTTAGGTTGCCCCAGCACATAATGGGTAAAAATTCCCCGGGCAGGCCAGAACGACAAAACAAACAAAAAAAAAAGGACACCTAACCCTCAACACTCAGGGACCAGGAAACTCTTGGTGGCATAAATCATCTGTATTTTACAGATTCCCAGACAACAGGGATGCAATTTCCAGGAGACAAAAGCAGGGGAAGTCTTCCTTCATCTGTCAAAACCTTGCAGTGGAATATAGTTATTAATGGGTTTTCATTCCCTTTCACATTGGAAGAAGCCTTTAAGGAAGAATGTTTTCTATTCAGATTACCATAAGGTCTGTCATTAATTGATATTAGGAAAGACTGTTTTTTCAATACCTCTGCCGTGGCTATTATTTTTAATTACACTCCACTGCTGTAAATTGGTTGTGATTTGTAGCCATAATATTTTAAAATAAAAGATGAAGCATGGGACATAGAGAGGTGTATGAAAACGCTAAGACATTAGTACCAACAGAAAATAAAATGTTCTACCTTAAACAACAGATTTGGTATTATAAGGATGAAACAAACAGCATGTTAAAACATCACTAAATGCAGGCTAAATTAGAAACTAAATTATGTATGATGTGTGAGCAGGCAAGATGTGGTACCTACTGGATTTCACTTCCCTGAGAATCAAGACTTAGTGCCTGGTGACAAGAAGTGGTGTTAAAATACCATTTATATCCATTCCCTTTTATTTTTGCTTAATTTGGGAGCAATCTGAAATTGGATCTTGACCACTGCAGATACCTGGGAAATACTTCAATAAAAAATACATGGTATGATTTCAGGGATTCATGGATGCACTTTCTGGATGATCTTTCTGGATTTTATGAGATCCAAATGACTGATTCATCCAAGACAGCATTCAGCATCCCAAAATAATGACAGAATTTTCAGCCAGATTTTAAAACTGTATGTTCAGCCACACCTGCCAACAATGACTTCTGATATACAATACCTGCATACAGTCTTATTTTCAGAATCAATATTCAACTGGGAAAGGTCCAGCATTCCAGGACTGTTTTTTGTAGTTAAAGTTTGCGTTATTCTTCCTTCTAGGAAAAAAATTACCATTGTATCATGGCCAGAATTAAAAGATTAGTTTTTTGACAAAAGAGATTTTGACAGCAGACCACTCCGTCATTTTGCGTGGAAACGTCCCCATTAAACTTTTGATGCTTCATTCCTCTTAAGGAAGATCAGACCAGATGGACTTATGTCCAGACTGGATGAAATGAAGCACATATCTGAATTTTGCAACACTCTTCTTTAATTCTAACTTACAGAATCTTGTGCCTTTTTTGTTTCTTTGTCTCGTTGTGTGTTCTTCATGTAGTTCAATAGATACAGTTTTAAAAAGCCTTCAGGACAAAGTACAAATTTGTACGCTGACTTAAATGATTTGAATGGATATTATATTCTTAAATCAACTGTATGCTCACCAGGAATGCATCATTCTTGTCTTTATCATACTGTGCAGGCTCTAATGGTGATGTTATAAATGCAAAGGCAATTTTGGGTTAAATAAAAAACCAATTTATTATAAAACAATTTTTATAAAAAATAAACAGTGAGGAAAAACCACAATAAAACAAACAGCGCAGCGCTGGGTGGACAGGGGTCTATACCCAAAGGTATAGGTGTTCCCAAATCCACGAAGGAGGGTAGACTGTCCGGGCTTTTTATAGGGATTTTGTGCCTTGAGGCCAAATTCCAGGCAAGGGTCCTTGATTGTTGGATGAATTGATTTCCTGGCGTTGGAGAATAGAGTCAAATAGACGTCCGGACAGAGTCTCCTCATATGTAAAGAAGTTCTGGGTGTTCCTTGATTTCATTTTGGTTCAGGCCATCTGGATGGGATGGTTGGATCCGGGTTGGAGCTGATGGATATCTCGGCTGGACTTTTTCTCTTTGTCTGCCTGATGGTCCATGTCCTGTTTGCATCTTCAGTCGGGGTTTGCAGGGAGGGGTGCCCAGGTGCGGTGTGGAGTCGATAGCCATCTCGGCCTGGCTCCTTTCTTTGTTTAGCTTAATCATTCGTGTCCTGCTTTTTCTTTCAGGCTGATGAACGTCGCCTAGGGTCGTTACCGCCTGAATGGGTAGTTACTGCTGGGTTTGGGGAAATTCTTCGGCCACACTATATTTTATATATTTTTTACATTGTTATAAATCTAGTTATATACTTATTTATTCTTTCACGAATTTTTATCCAAGGTTACATTTATCACAGTCCCCCGCCTAATAATCCATCACATTAAAAATTCGTGTTATTTTATTCAATTCTATGGGGGAAGGACTATAATTTTCACTTACATTCATTTTCTTCCCAGTCCGTTAACGAATTCTCACAATATTCTTGTGACAGGTTATGTTTATTTTGTTTTCAGGGTCCATCCCTTCCTCATCTCTGTAGAAGCAGAACACTTGGTCGAATTGCAAACATACTCGGTTATCATCACTTTTTAACAAATCAAGAATTATCGGTTCATTATTAAAAGAGGCTTGTTCTTCATGTTTTAAATTTTTACTTTCTCAATACACTTTCCCCCCTATGGTACACATTTTTAAGTTTGCTTTATTGTAACATAAAGGGTTAACCTTATAATATGCTAAAAAGGTGGATTGTCTTTTTCCTCCTATCCAGACAGTTTTGTTACATTGGCTGCAGATTGGAATTGGAGGGAGCATTCCTACTTCTCTCCTATACCTGAAGTAGGTAGCTTTAGTTTTTTTTCTCATAGGAGGTTTAGACTGCCCATCCTTAAAACTTGCCCCTGAGTGGTAACACTAGACCTCCCCCCTTTAATTCACAAAGATTATACTGAGTGCTGTTAGACAAACAACGTTCCGGAGGACAGTTAATTATTCGTCTGGTATCTGTGGCAGTCTGACACTGCTCACACTTCCCCAGGAGACGCTCCCCCGGAGGTACCTCGGGAATCATTCCCTCGGCTAAGCACACGGCTAGACTCAGGACAGTCAGGATTCCCCACCGGTGTATCCCTCTGCCTTGCCCTTCGCCCATATAGAAATATACGGCGGGGATTACCATCTTCTCGGCAGCAAGGATATTCTTCAGGGGCCCTTGTAGTCCTAATGGCGTACCTTCTCTTGAAAGCAGCCCACCGAGACGACTTAATCTTGTCTGTCCTGCACGGTACTTTTACTGTCTTTCTGCACTCGATTTCTAAAGTTTCTGCTTTGGAGTCTAGTTTACCTCTAATCCCCTTTTGAAAAAGCAGGTACCACTCAGGAGAGTCAAGTTCTAAAAACCCCGCCCGGGTGACAAGTATTAAGAAACGGCTAGTCAGCTCCTGTTCTTTAGTCAGACAATCGGTACACAATCCCTTAGACTTGTACTCTCCCCAACAGTGGGTTACTCAAATTTGTTTACAATAAGCACATTTAAAATGTATAAATGGAAAACAATCACAGTTTGCGTTGATGTAACTTATCTGGTCTGCAGCT
Source organism: Pseudopodoces humilis (assembly GCF_049639895.1). Lineage (NCBI taxonomy): Eukaryota > Metazoa > Chordata > Aves > Passeriformes > Paridae > Pseudopodoces > Pseudopodoces humilis. Next base: position 10,310,065 of record NC_142203.1, read on the forward strand.
CTACGATTTTAGAACAATCATGTACTAATTTTTCTGAATAGAAACTGAGCAGGATTTTTGTGCAGTGGTTTTCAATTCCAAACCGGGTGAGCTGATTAAGATGGCTTCATATTTTAGAAGCCTGGAATCAGTCAGCCACTTCTCTGCTTTTTGCTGCAATATGTTTCTCACGTCGTGGGGAGTGTAAACTACCAGGGGAGGAAAAGTTATTTTCTTTGCTTCTCCCACTAACAGAGCCACTGCTACAATTGCTTGTAAACACGTAGGCCAACCCTGACTGATTGGATCTAAGATCTTTGAAGCCTACAGGCTTCCTTTTGTCTGCCCATTCCTGAGTCAGGACTCCCTGTGCTGTTTGTTTACTCACATTCACAAACAACTGGAATTCTTTATTCGTATCTGGTAGAGTTAGTACCGGGGTAGTCATAAGAACAGTTTTTAATTTCTGGAAATTAACTCATCCTGTTCAGTTCACTTCAGCCTGTCAGTGTTTAATCTTTCATACAAAAACTTCACTTTTTCACTGAAACCCTCAATCCACTGCCTGCAATATCCCAAGAGCCCTAGACTTTGTCTAATTTGCCTTTTTGTTTTTGGTGCAGGCAATGCAAGGATGCCTGCTACCCTCTCCGGGTCTAATTTTTTTCCTTGAGATATCCAATGTCCGAGGTATTTTATTTTTTATTTCAGGCTCTGTGAATTGCAGCTTGGATTTTGATACTTTCAAACCTTTCTTTCTTAGAAAGTTTAACAAGGCAATCGTGCTTTTCCTCACGCTCTCTTCAGTCGGTCCAGCTATTAGCAAGTCATCTACATACTGCAAAAGCTTTGTCCTGTCTTCAAGAGCAAATTGGGTTAACATTTGTTCTAAAGCTTGTCTGAAAAGGTTCGGAGACTCCACAAACCCCTGGGGGAGGACCGTCCACCTTAGCTGTTGCTTAAGGTTTGTATCTGGGTCCTCCCACTGAAATGCAAAATAATCTCTACTCCTTTCATCCAGAGGGCAAGTCCAAAAAGCATCTTTCAAATCAATCACACTATACCACACATCTTCTGGTGTGAGCCTATTTAGTAAAGTATAGGGGTTGGCCACCACCGGGAATCTAGTCCGGGTCCTAGCGTTTACCGCTCGTAGGTCCTGGACCAATCGGAAGCTACCATCCGTCTTTTTTACAGCCAGGATGGGGGTGTTGTGTTGAGACATGCAAGGTTCTAAAGTTCCCCCTTTTAGGAGGTCATCAATTATTTGTTTCAACCCCCTTCTCCCTTCCATCGGGATGGGATATTGTTTGACTCTTATAGGGTCCTCAGAGTTCTCGATTTTTATTTCGATAGGTTTGATATCTGTTTTAGTTTAGGGCAAATTAGGAAGGAAAACTCTAAATGGGGATTTCCCCAGGGAAATGCCCCTCTCCACTAACTGGTCCGGGAAAAGAAAAAAAAATTCTTTAGAGAGAAGTGGAAAAAGCTGTTTATTTAACAGAAATTGAGTAATATTAAATAATAAAACTTTTTGCTGTTTGATGGGATGGCAAGTCTAGGAAGAAAAGTCTTTTTCATGTGGTGTAGTTCGGCTTGCTCAGGTTTTTATCAGTCCCTCCGGCGCTGGAAAGTGCCGAGGCCCAGGCCCCGGTGGGCCACAGGCGTGAGCTCCCGGGGTTTGGCTGGGTGTTCAGTCCAGAGCAGGCTTGCACAGATCCAAGAAAATTGGGAAAAAAAACAAACAAAGGTCCAAGGAACTCCTCTGCTTCAGCTAGCTAAAACTAACTAAAATCCAGAGAGAAGCTCTGTCCTGCTGTCTGTCCGTGCTGCAGACACCACAGTCCAGGAGCGGGATGTGTGGGAGTGATGTTTTTCTTTAACACAAACTGCGCGCTTCTTCTTCTTCCTCTCTTGCTCTCAAAGCCAGTCTTAAAGGTGCAGAACTTAATATATAACATAAACTAGACGATTGGGGATACTAGTATCATAAAGTCACCCCAGGACATTCTACCCTTTATCCTCATATCGTCAACTTATTATCAAAATTAATATATATATATTTTAACTTTACAACACATACATTATATACAGACAAGGGTATTTATTCATGATTTTCACTTAACTATCAGATCTCTCTGAGGTACACATTGTGTTGTTCCATCTTTCCGCATTATTTACTATGTGCAACCTGGTCTTTGAGCAAAAACAACTTTACGAATGGGTTTGTCTGTACTTGAAGTAGAATTGATCTAAACTGTCTTTCTTAACAAACTTCTGAGATGTACTGCTGGGACTTTGTCTCTGTCTACTTTATGCAGGGGCTCGGATTGGGCTGGGCCTGCTCGATTGGTGGAACCTCGGGTATTAACTATCCAGGTGGCCTTTGCTAGATGTTGCTCTCAATTTTTGAAAGATCTCCTACTTAACGCTTTTAAGGTAGTTTTTAACAGTCTATTGTACTTTTCCACTTTTCCCGCAGCAGGTGCATGGTAGGGGATATGGTACACCCACTCAATGCCATGTTCCCTAGCCTAGCTGTTTATAAGGTTATTCTTGAAATGAGTCCCATTGTCTGACTCAATCTTCTCAGGGGTGTCATGTTTCTAAAGGACTTGCTTTTCAAGTCTTAGGATGGTCTTCCGGGCAGTGGCATGAGGCACAGGGTAGGTTTCTAACCATTCAGTGGTGGCTTCTACCATTGTGAGCACGTAGTGCTTGCCTTGGCGGGTTTGGGGCAGTGTGATGTAGTCAATCTGCCAGGCTTCCCCATATTTATATTTGGACTACCGCTCATCGTATCATAGCGGCTTCAACTTCTTGGCCTGCTTGATCGTGGCACATGTCTCACAGTCATGGATAACTTGGGAAATACTGTTCATGGTTAGATCCACTCCTCGGTCTCGTGCTCACTTATAGGTGGTATCTCTACTCTGATGGCCTGAGGCATTATGGGCTCATTGAGCTAGGAACAACTCTCCCTTGTGTTGCTAATTTAAGTTTATTTTTGACACTTTTATTTGTGCAGCCTCATTTACTTGCTTATTGTTTCGGTGCTCTTCATTAGCCCTACTCTTGGGGACATGGGCATCTACATGACGGACCCTCACAGACAGTTTCTTTACCCTGGTGGTGATGTCTTTCTACTCATCAGCAGCTCAGATTGGCTTTCCTCTGCGTTGCCAGTCGTCTCTTTTCTACCTTTCTAGCCATCCCCACAGAGCATTGGCTACCATCCATGAATCAGTGTAGAGGTAGAGTTTTGGCCACTTCTCTCTTTCAGCAATGTCTAGGGCCAGTTGAACAGCTTTGAGTTCAGCAAGTTGGCTTGATCCACCTTCTTTTTCAGTGGCCTCTGCGACTTGTCGTGTGGGGCTCTATACGGCTGCTTTCTACTTCTGGTTTATCTCTACGACGCGACAGGAACCATCAGTGAACAGAGCATAGCGTGTTTCTTCTGCTGGCAGTTGGTTGTACGGTGGAGCTTCTTCAGCTCGTGTTACTTGTTCCTGCTCTTCTTCATCAATGAGACCAAAGTTTTCACTTTCCGGCCAGTTTGTAATTATCTCCAAAATCCCAGGGTGATTTGGGTTTCTTATACGGGCGCGCTGCGTGATGAGGGCGATTCACTTGCTCTATGTAGCGTCGGTGGCGTGGTGGGTAGAGGGAACTTTTGCTTTGAACATCCACCCCAGCACTGGCAGTCGGGGTGCCAGGAGGAGTTGTGCTTCTGTGTAATCACTTCTGAGGCGGCTTGAACTCCTTCATAGGCAGCTAAGATTTCCTTCTCTGTGGGAGTGTAATTGGTTTCGGACTCTCTGTAGCTTCGGCTCTAGAATCTCAGTGGTCGGCCTCGAGTCTCTCCAGGCACTTTCTGCCAAAGGCTCTAGGACAGACCGTGGCTCCCGGCTGCAGAGTAGAGCACGTTCTTCACGTCTGGTCCTGTTCTGACTGGGCCAAGGGCTACTGCATGGGCGATCTCCTGTTTGATCTGAGTAAAGGCTTGTTGTTGTTCAGGGCTCCACTGGAAAGTGTTCTTTTTGCGGGTGACTAGGTAAAGAGGGCTCACAATCTGGCTGTACTCAGGAATGTGCATCTTCTAAAAACTTATGGCACTTAGGAAAGCTTGCGTTTCTTTCTTGTTGGCTGGTGGAGACATTGCTGTGATCTTGTTGATGACATCAGTAGGAATTTGACGCCGTCTATCTTGCCACTTTACTCCCAGGAACTGAATTTCACGAGCTGGTCCCTTAACTTTGCTCTTTTTGATGGCAAAACCGGCTTTCAGGAGAACCTGGATGATTTTCTCTCCTTTCTCAAAGACTTCTTCAGCCGTCTTTCTCTAGACAATGATGTCATCAATGTACTGCAGATGTTCTGGAGCCTCACCCTTTTCTAGGGCAGCTTGGATCAGTCCATGGCAGATGGTGGGGCTGTGCTTCCACCCCTGGGGCAGTCGGTTCCAGGTGTACTGCACTCCTCTCTACGTGAAGGCAAACTGAGGCCTGCATTCTGCTGCTAGAGGAATGGAGAAAAATGCATTGGCAATGTCAATAGTGGCGTACTACTTCGCTGCCTTGGACTCCAGCTCGTACTGGAGCTCTAGCATGTCCGGCACGGCAGCGCTCAGCGGTGGAGTTACTTCATTTAATGCACGATAGTCTACAGTCAATCTCTATTCTCTTTCAGATTTACGCACAGGCCAGATGGGGCTGTTGAAGGGTGAGTGGGTTTTGCTGACCACCCCTTGGTTCTCTAGCTCTCGGATTATCTTGTGGACGGGAATCACAGCATCTCGAGTTGTTCTATATTGTCGGCGGTGCACCGTTGAGGTGGCAATTGGTACTCGCTGTTCTTCTACTTTTAGGAGTCTTACTGCAGATGGGTTCTCTGACAGTCCAGGCAAAGTGTTCAATTGCTTGATGCCCTCTGTCTCTACAGCTGCTATCCCAAATGCTCACCTAAGTCCCTTTGGGTCTTTAAAATACTCACTTCGGAGGTAGTCTATGCCTAAAATGCATGGGGCCTCTGGGCCAGTCACAATGGGGTGTTTCTTCTACTCATTCTCAGTCAGGCTCACATCAGCTTTCACTAAAGTAAAGTCCTGTGATCCCCCTGTCACACTAGCAATAGAAACAGATTTTGCCCCTACATATCTTGATGGGATTAGGGTGCACTGTGCACCAGTGTCAACCAAGGCCTCATATTTTCGTGGTTCTGATGTGCCAGGCCAACGAATTCACACAGTCTAAAAGACACGGTTTTCTCTAGCCTCTACCTGGCTAGAGGCAGGGCCCCTCTAAGCTTGGTTATCTTTCTTTTCTTGGGTATATGTCTTGGAGGTTCTTTCAAGGGAGTCAGACATGTCATCATCATACTTGTCAGTTTGACTACAGGCTACTGGAGCGGCTTTTTTTTTGGTAGAGTATCCCCCCTGAGTCTTGCTGTCTTCTAATTTAAGCATCCGTTTTGCCAGAGCAGCAGTAGATTTTCCATCCCATCTTTTCATGTTTTCTCCACAGTCACGTAGGAAAAACCACAGCTCAGCTCGTAGCTTTTTCTTTCTATCTGGGGAACTTCTGCGTTGAGTACCAGGGCTCCTGGTTTGTACTGCCGAGACTGGAAGAAGGTCTTCTCTGAGTTTCTTGAGATTCTCTTCTATTTTGTTTTGGAAGTTTTGCATATCTGTTCTCACAGTTGTAATTGTTGCCTGCATGGGGCCATGCACGGTATCTGCATATGCTCGAAGCTTCTTCGCCATATCCAGCACAGTCTCCTCCCGGTCATCCCGCTTCATTGTTGCTAAAGCAGAAGCGTATTCTTGTGGCTCAAGTCGAACAAGTTTTCGCCACATCACAGATGTACATGGCACCAAGTCTGGATTTCTAGTACTTAAGTCACTCACAAAGACAATCTTTACTATTGCCATTTCTCTCAAACGCTGAATGCCTTGTTCTATGGTTTTCTAACGAGTTTGCTGTATATAGAGATCGTCTGCACACAGATATTTTTGTGCCACGCTTCTTAGGACCTGTTCCCAGAGACTATAAGGGTCAGCCCCCCTCATCATCTCTTGGTCAATAACCGGATCGTGTGACAGGGACCCCAGATGCCTCGCTTTAGTGCCATCCAGAACTGTAGCCTCACCTGCAGCATCCCACAGACGGACTAACCAACTAATTATAGATTCATCAGCTCGTCGAGTGTAATCTTTTCTCAGGCCACGAAGGTCTTTCAGGGAGAAAGGTTTACCAGTGTCTTCGGATTTTTGATCAGTTGTTGGTCTTGAGGGTCCTTCCCCCGCATCACTATTATCATCATCTACTGGCCGATCGGTTTTGGTTTTGAATTTCATGCCTCTCGTGGCAGGAGCAACAGACACTGGCTTAGGCTCACTGTCTAGTTTGGCTGCTGGCTTGGCTGCAGCCTGAGTGACTGGGGTAGTTGCTGATTTATCTGCCTGCCCTACAGTATCTAGCAGCGTGCGATAAGCATACGCTAGGGCCCAGCTTATTGCAATGATATTTTTCTTCTTAGAATCATCACAGCAATTCTCTTCTAGATATTTCCTTACTTTATCTGGGTTCTGAATTTGTTCACGTGAAAATTCCCAGGCTGGGGGATCAGAAAATTCTTTCAGAGTCCGGCCCATTCTCTCCTATTCTCTACACTACTCAGGATTTCTCATACCTGAGTCTACTTCTGGGGCAGGGGTCTTGTTGGCTCCTCTGGATATCTCAGCCCTCATTCTAGAGAAGTTGCAGACTATATAGAGGAAGCTTAACAGCTGAACTACCAGGAAAGTGACCAGGAATGTGGTATCCTTAACACTTAGGGGAAACTGGATATTCTCAAAGAGGGACATAACAGATTCAAAGGAGAAGAAGGAAAGAAAAGGCTGAAAAGCTTCATCCCCTGGTCTTCCTCTAACAAACTGGGTGCTATTACTAATAAACTCTCAAAATGTGCTACTGGGACTGGGAGGCAGGGTCGGGCGAAGAAACCATAAACCAAACATACCTGACAGAAACTTCAGTAGTTCTATAAACTTCTTATAAATTATTATCACCGAGTTCAGCACAATAACTATTCTAATTCGTGCTCCTCTACTGTGAAAGAGGGCAAAGACAGGTATTAAAACCTCAAAAACTTTTAGGGACCAGGTCCACATGAAGGCCTCCACCTCAAGAGACATTATGTATCTAAACAACATGGTTACTGGCTGCTTTATCTCAATACAGAATAAATACAACTAACACTCAGTACAGGTTTTTCCACTTTCTCTTGCCCCACGTTGGGCGCCAAAAAAACTGTATTTGTTTTAGTTTAGGGCAAATTAGGAAGGAAAACTCTAAATGGGGATTTCCCCAGGGAAATGCCCCTCTCCACTAACTGGTCCGGGAAAAGAAAAAAAAATTCTTTAGAGAGAAGTGAAAAAAGCTGTTTATTTAACAGAAATTGAGTAATATTAAATAATAAAACTTTTTGCTGTTTGATGGGATGGCAAGTCTAGGAAGAAAAGTCTTTTTCATGTGGTGTAGTTTGGCTCACTCAGGTTTTTATCAGTCCCTCCGGCGCTGGAAAGTGCCGAGGCCCAGGCCCCGGTGGGCCACAGGCGTGAGCTCCCGAGGTTTGGCTGGGTGTTCAGTCCAGAGCAGGCTTGCACAGATCCAAGAAAATTGAGAAAAAAAACAAACAAAGGTCTAGAGAACTCCTCTGCTTCAGCTAGCTAAAACTAACTAAAATCCAGAGAGAAGCTCTGTCCCGCTGTCTGTCCGTGCTGCAGACACCACAGTCCAGGAGCGGGATGTGTGGGAGTGATGTTTTTCTTTAACACAAACTGCGCGCTTCTTCTTCTTCCTCTCTTGCTCTCAAAGCCAGTCTTAAAGGTGCAGAACTTAATATATAACATAAACTAGACGATTGGGGATACTAGTATCATAAAGTCACCCCAGGACAATATCTAGCTTTCCTACCTCTCCTTTTGAATGCCATACTTCAGGGTTTATTTTCTCCTCATCCTTAGGAGTCAACTTAAATATTTTCACCACCAATTCAGAGTTTTTAATCATGATATTAATTCTTAAAGCGACAATCATGTCCCTTCCCAGCAAATTGTAATCTGCTTCTTCTACTAATAACAAATTCCCTAAGCAAATTTTATTTTCAGATTCTATTTCCACATCTTTTATTATAGGTACTTCAAAGGGGTCTCCCTTTGCACCGATTACAAAAACTTTTTCTCTGCTAGCCACACATCCGTATGGCAATTTCTGCAGGGTACTTCTCTCTGCCCCAGTATCCACAAGAAAACTTACCTCCTGTCGTTGGGGTCCCACTTTTAACTTTATCAAGGGCTCCTTGGATGTTCTGGTCCCCAAATTAAAGAGCCCCTGACACCCCTAGTCTTCCTGAAAAATTTTCTCATCTTTTATTTTTTGTTTACAATTTCGCTGAACGTGTCCTACCTTTTTACAGTAGTAGCACTCAGGGGGCTCTCTCCGTGGGGCCGGGGCTGCCCGGTGAGAACCTCGACCTTTCCCGGGTAGTGTTTTAAACTTACCCTGCATCTGTTCTTGTTTCTGGACCTCTTTTACCGCAGTTACTAAAATTTTAGCTTGCAATTTCTGCTTCTCATCCTCTCTCCTCATGTATACTTTTTGAGCTTCCCTTAGGAGCTCCTGGAGACTTTTATCTTGCCACCCCTCGATCTTTTCTAATTTTCTCCTAATATCTTCCCAAGATTTAGCAACGAATTGTGTTTTTAACAGAACCTCCCCCACAGGAGGGTTCGGGTCAGTTCCAGAGTAAATCTGTAAACTTCGCCGTAATCTCTCGATCCATTCAGTGGGTGGTTCCTCTTTTCCTTGACATTCTCTAAAAACTTTGCTAATATTCTGGCCCCTAGGGACCGCTTCTCTTACACCTTGTACAATCATGCTCCTTAAATCCATCATGTTCCGTCTGCCTTCCTCCGTCTGTGCATTCCAGCTCAGGCTTACGCTAGGCCATTTCTGGTTACCTGGCGTCCCCTGTGGATTGCGTCTGTCCCAGTCTCTGATCCCGGCTTGTTTAATCATCTCCCTTTCCTCCTGATTAAACAATGATCTCAGGATTGCCATAAGATCGTCAAAGGTATAAATACTACTCCCTAAAAATTCATCTAACCTCTCAGCCACCCCAAGAGGGTCATCCAACAACCGCCCCATCTCTTTTTTAAATGCCCTTACATCTCCAGAGTTAAGGGGTACATTCACAAAACCGATCACTCCTGGGGCCGTCGGTACTTCCCTGAGAGGGAACAACCGGTGCCCCTCTTCACTCTCTCCCCATTCATTATCCGTCATTCTCGCTCTCAAACGGGTTCTACTTGTGGGAGGGGAATTGGTGATTGTGGGTTGCCTCCCTGTTATCAATTGTGGGAATTCTGCCGCCACCCGGCTGAAGGGAGGAATCCCCTCCGTTGTATGGGAGGGTCCCGGTTGTGGCGGCTGGACCGGCAGGGACGGATAGGGTGATCCCCAGCCTTGTGCAGGAGAAACCTCCGAGGAGGTTGCTGTGGTTACGGTGTTTACAGGCGGGGAAAGGGGAAGGGCTGCCGGCATCGCTGCTGGCCCCGAGTCTCCCGCTTGAGACACACGTATCTCAGTGGGTTGGTCTCGGGGGCCCAAGGGTGCTGAAGGCACCACTTGATCTGCAGAGGAAGGTCCCGCCGGTCCACGATATGGGGGTGGTAAGTGATCGAGGGGTTCCCAGGACTCAGCTCTTGACTCACGTTTTTCTTTTTGTTTTATTGGAAATAGCCCTACTCTGACATTTACCCAGAGCTTAGCATATTCCCTCTCCTCAGGATCTGAGGGGACCTTGTTCTCCACATAGGAGAATAACTTATTACACGTCCATTTTTCAAATGTGCCTAACACTGGCCAAGTGAGGTGACTTCTCAACTCCTGTCCTCCCCAAACCTCCATACAATAATGTATTAATTTCTCCTTTGATTTCCCCTTCCTCTGGGGACAATCTTCCCAGTGTTTTAGCATCCACCCCAAGGGACTCTCCAGTGGGATGTCTGGTGATTCCTCCCCCTGATCGGAGGAATCTTTCCCTGTGCTTCTTCCTTGAAGCTTACTCTTTTTCTGCCCCATACTTCGCAAATATATATTCTTACCTTTCTTCGACTTCTCCGGGAGTCAATATCTGTTTCTGCGTTGTGTACTTACTCTAGGAATCAAAATTTGCCGATACTCACCTTTCAGCAAGCTGAGCTGAGGTCTCTTGTAATCGGTACTTTTTGATCCTTTCCTGGACCTCTACCTGGGTCCGTTTACTAAAAGGGTTTACCAATTCTCGAGCTCGACAAGACGTATCCTTCCCCTTTTAGTTCCTTGCGATCAGTTCCCGAGACACCCTTTGGCCTCAGGTTTTACGAGTGTGTGTCGAGAGAAAAAAAACTTTCACTCTGTATCGCTTCCTTCGCGGCCGGCCAATTCCCTCGCGGGAGGATGGAAACGCGGCCTTGAAGTCCGCACTCGCTTCGTGATCAGATCACGTCTCACACACTCGCCCGATCGCCCACTCAACCAGCAGTACTTACAGCTATTTTCCTGCGTGTGTGTCTTTGTGCACACTACACGTTTTACGAGCAAAGCAAGCCGCGGCTTCCCGAAGGCTCCGTGCCTTCCCGAGCTCTCCGATCCGGATCCTTTTCCTTTTTATTGTGGTTTTTATCTCAGCCTAAATTTGGTTCGGATATCGGAATGAACTACGGGGGCTCTCAACTCACCAGGCCGCCAAAATCAGCGGGGGTACCCGTCCTGGGCAGCGAGATTCCCCGCAGTTTCTCCGATCCGAGTCACGGCACCAATCTGTTATAAATGCAAAGGCAATTTTGGGTTAAATAAAAAACCAATTTATTATAAAACAATTTTTATAAAAAATAAACAGTGAGGAAAAACCACAATAAAACAAACAGCGCAGCGCTGGGTGGACAGGGGTCTATACCCAAAGGTATAGGTGTTCCCAAATCCACGAAGGAGGGTAGACTGTCCGGGCTTTTTATAGGGATTTTGTGCCTTGAGGCCAAATTCCAGGCAGGCACCATTCACCAAGGGTCCTTGATTGTTGGATGAATTGATTTCCTGGCGTTGGAGAATAGAGTCAAATAGACGTCCGGACAGAGTCTCCTCATATGTAAAGAAGTTCTGGGTGTTCCTTGATTTCATTTTGGTTCAGGCCATCTGGATGGGATGGTTGGATCCGGGTTGGAGCTGATGGATATCTCGGCTGGACTTTTTCTCTTTGTCTGCCTGATGGTCCATGTCCTGTTTGCATCTTCAGTCGGGGTTTGCAGGGAGGGGTGCCCAGGTGCGGTGTGGAGTCGATAGCCATCTCGGCCTGGCTCCTTTCTTTGTTTAGCTTAATCATTCGTGTCCTGCTTTTTCTTTCAGGCTGATGAACGTCGCCTAGGGTCGTTACCGCCTGAATGGGTAGTTACTGCTGGGTTTGGGGAAATTCTTCAGCCACACTATATTTTATATATTTTTTACATTGTTATAAATCTAGTTATATACTTATTTATTCTTTCATGAATTTTTATCCAAGGTTACATTTATCACAGTGATAAACATCTAGCCAGTACTTCTATTTTTATTTTTTTTCTTCAGTCCATGGTTATTCAATCCGGTCAGTGACTACCAATACCACCAGGCATTTATTACAGTTTACTCTGTAAATACAGATGAGCAATGAACTGCAACACTGGATTCACTCACACCATAACACAAGAAAAGTCTAAATTTGATTCAGGCTTTGCTATATGAGTCCACATGAGCAGCAATAAATATACGTGATCTATCACATCTGGCAAGGGAATTAAACAATATTTCTGCAAAACAAGTTTTAAGTCTCTGAGCTAAGGTCTAAAGAAAGCTCACCAGAGATCTTTTTTTTTCTTGTGGAAAAAGCCAAACCAACCCAAAACCAAACAAATGGAAAAAGCACCTTCCTTTTCACAGAATGGGTGTGTTTGGTTAGGAAGACTGGAGGCCATCTATTCCAGCCTCCCTGCTCCATCAGGGTCGTCTAGAATATGTTGCTTGGGACTGTGCTGAGATGATATTTGTATCTCTTTTGCATTCACAGAAATGATGAGCACACACTGCAAAAGCTGAGAGAGGTGTTGGAAGTTCATTACCTGTGTAACAAGAGACAAAAGGTCCCATATCACTTGCTCTGACTTGTACAATCACAAAATGATAGAAACATGGAATGGTTTGTGTCAAAAGGGACCTTAAAGACCACCTAATTGCAAGACCCTGGTCATGGGACGCCTTCCAGTAGAGCAGGTTGCTCAAAGCCTCATCCAACTTGACGTTGAATGGTGTTTGACAGCAGGCATGTCAGAGTTATAATGAGCTTTGTCTGTCTTGGCAGCCTGTCCTGTATGTCAGGACCCTCAGAGGCTGTGACTGCCCTGTGTGTGGCACTGATGATGTTGGGGATAACACCACATGGATAAATGTTTCACATACCCTCTGGCCCAGGTTCCTCCTGCTCCACAGACCTTCCCTGTTGAAATGCTGCCAACTCATGACACAGGTTTCCATGCAACTGGAGGATGACAGTGAAGATGGACCTCTAGCCATGAGGCTGTGATTGCCAGCAGCAGCTTCCAGACCCAGCTGCTTTCCATTTGCCAGTGAGAAGCAGCCTTGATGACAGGAACTGCAATGGTGATTCCTTGGGATGCAACCAGGGGCCACTGATGGAACATATGGAAATGGCATTAAAACAAGGAATGGAGTTGGTCTGGGGCTGTGCAGACCACTGAGCTGGATGTCCCTACCCATCTGTCCTCTGCTGCATCTAGACTGCCTCTCTGGTCCAGTCCTGCATATTTGAGTTTACCTCACTCTATACAGCATGTGCCTGTTTTCACAGGGCAGTTTCATTTGCTGTTCTCCAGCCTCTTTGATTTGATTTTTTTTTTTTTTAATACCTGTTTGGCTGGGCACTGCAGCATTCAGCAATCAGAGCTCTGGCAGACTTAAGACAGCATTTGATTTTTTTTTTTCTGGTAGCTGAGGAAAAGGGAAGGGGGAAGCAGAGAACCTGCAGTAACTGTTGTAGAAAGGGGGAATCACATAGGATCTCCCACTGACTTCTAGGAACCAGTTTTCAGAACCAGTTACTAAAAGCCTATAGTATACTTTCAATGAATATAGATACAGAGAAGGTAAAAATAAGGGGAGATTTATAAGAATGCTTCTCCATCCCATTCAGAATTGAAAGCATCAGATACTTATGAGCTCAATGGTACAAGAAAAGCCTTTGGGAAAGAATAGTGTTAAATGCAGGTTTCTCAATCAGAGCTGGGCTATGTATGTGTTCCTCTTTAAGATACGTTCTCTAGCAATGATGCTCCAGAACTATAATAAAGGGGAAAAAGGAAAAAACCTGAAACCCAACACCAAAAACCCTGCAACTCTTTTCCCCACAAAAACAACCAGAAAAAATACTTTTTTTTTATCTGAAGGGATAAAAACAATTTAAACAGTGATTCAATAATTTGTCTGTTTAGCATAGGCATAAAAGAAGAGGACAAGATAATTTTTGCACAAAAGCATGCATTTTAACTTAGTTCTCAAGTAGTGACCCACTGCATATTGCTGTCCAGCAGACATTCTGAAATAATCCAAGCCAAATTTGAAATTTATAATTGAAGAAAAGGAAAAGGAAAAGGAAAAGGAAAAGGAAAAGGAAAAGGAAAAGGAAAAGGAAAAGGAAAAGGAAAAGGAAAAGGAAAAGGAAAAGGAAAAGGAAAAGGAAAAGGAAAAGGAAAAGGAAAAGGAAAAGGAAAAGGAAAAGGAAAAGGAAAAGGAAAAGGAAAAGGAAACCTTTCCAGGCTACTTTGGATTCTTCAAATAATAATTTGTCTTTCAGTGAAACTTCAGTTGAACAGCGAGAGTGATTATCGAGATGAAGATCAAATGATAGAAACTAATTCAGAATATAAAGTTTCTTAGAAACCTCTTGGATTCTTATAACCTTATGGATTCTTGTGAAACTCTTATTTTTGCACATATATTTAACTTGACTAATATTTTTTGTTAAAATAAAACTACAGAATGTAGTATTTCAAAATGTTGTGTTTCTCTTTTCAACACAACCATTAAAAACTTCTTTTTACAGGGAAGTGCATAGGGAAGTAGCTGAATAACATACAACATGGGATGTTATTCAGAGGTTCTTGTGTTACAGCATTTAAAAATTGATTTAACATCTGTAGAGAGTGTGTTATACATGCATCCATACCGTGGAGGGTATTTTACAACATACTGCTGTGAATAAGCATTACCACGGGAAACTTGGAGACTAAGAGTCTAAACTTCTGGTTTTGGGCTTAATCACTCAAACCAGGGCCAGTGGAGCTGCACCCTTCCAGGGCCCTCCATGACGCCTCTCTGTGCTCATTTTCCATGGAAAATTTTCCATGGAAAATGAGGTCAGAGTGGGAGCAGAGCCAGCAGACAAATGGTGCAAAGGCTGATGCTCACAACCAGCACCCAGAGGCTCTTCCTTCCAGAGTGGGATGGGCTGCAGAGAGGGAACTCCAGAAGTGACCCTGATGGAAGGCAGCCTCACAGCCCACATTAGCCAGGGCCACCATGAACTTCATGAAACTCTTCCTGACCTCAAGCTCTCAAAATTAGGACCGTGTCTTGCTCTCAAGCTCTCAAAATTAGGAGCACATGGACCTGTTGGAATGGGTCTAGAGGCCATGGAGGTCACAGGCTGAAGCATCTCTGCTGTGGAGACTGGCTGAGAGAACTGGGGTTGTTCAGCTCAAGGGAGAATTTGCTGCCCTTTCCAGCACCCAAAGGGGGTTCCAAGTGAGCTGGAGAGGGATTTTTGAGAAAGGAATATAGGGACAGAACAAGGAAGAATGGCTTGAAACAGAGACTAGCTTTAAATTAGACTTAAGGAAGAAATTCTTTCCTGTGAAGTTGGTAAGGCACTGGCAGAGGCTGCCCAGAGAAGCTGTGTACACCCCATCCCTGGAAGTGTTCAAGGCCAGGTTGAAAGGGATTCTGAGCATCCTGGACTAGTAGAAGTTGTACCTGCCCACAGCAAGAATTTTGGAACATGATGGCTCTTAAAGGTCCCTTCTAACACAAACCACCCTGTGATGCTGTAATTCTATGATTTCTCCCAGTGAGAAATAATACAGAGAGCACAAGGCATCTAAATATAGAGACACCACAGCTACTAAATTTCAGTGTTCCAAGCAGAGCAGCTGAGATGCATGTGAGCAAGGCCAAGCCCCAGCAATGCTCATGGCAATGGAAACAGTTGCCATGGAGACAACAAAGTAAGGCCAACCAAAGGAATTACGAACGAGCATCTGTCTAAGGGTGTGTGATGCTGAATAATGCAGGATGCTGCCACCGCAGCCCCAGCACTGTTTCAGAGACCAGGGAGCACTGAACACGCACCTTTTGGTTTGCTGTGCTGCAGATGGTGCCCAATGCTTTTTTATAGACTCCTACAATTAACAACACCAACCAATCAACAAATAAACAAACAAACAAAAAATCAAACCAAAATTTTAGAAGGGAGCAGCAGCAATAAATGGAGTTAAACCCCTAAAATTGAATGGTTCCACTTGCCTATGCTGGAAGAAGGATTTCTGCAGATGCTGTTTCTTAGCATTTAACTCACAGAAAAAAGTCTTGAAATGAGGAAAGGGGAGAAGGAAAATCAATAATGTTTGATCACTGGAAAGCTAAAATCATTAGGAACACAGGGAAGATTAGAGTTCTCATTAAGGCAGGTATTGCTCCTCCCTGCACATCTACTTCTCTGTTTTGCAGTTTCAAGGTCACATGCAGTGAAAAGCAACACAGCACTGTTGAGCCAGTCCTGGTTTTTACTTGGACGAAATCAATCATTAATATAAAGCACAAAAATTAAATTCCATGTGACAAAAAAAAAAAAAAAGTGTTTTGTGACACATAAAACTAAGAAGTTCATGTTAATTCCACAGCAGATTGTTGCCAACATTCCTGAAAAAAAAAAAAGAAAAAAATATTTTTAAATTTTACAGTATAACTGTGCTGCACAGCATTATTACGAGTTTAGGATGCCTGAAACAAAGTCATATCCCTGTTTTTAGGATGTTGTCATAGATGGGAGGATTTTGAGGATATCTTTTGGCTTTTTTTGCTGAGCAGCAAATATTAATTCTACTTAATTTGTGCTGTATTATCCATAGCACAGCTTTAAAATAAATGTCTGCACAGCATCTCACAGGAAAGCAGAAGTGCCTACAAGTCTATGAAGTGCCCTGTCAACTAAACACATGACACAAAACGTGTTTTCAATTTTAAAAATACAAATACACAAAAGTAATTTATGCATAACTTAAGGCAGAAAATTAAACCAACAAGATATCAGTGCTTGACTTCCCTGTACTCCTTTGAGTGTAGTCCATGGTAATTCAACAACTATTTTTAGGGTATGTACTACTATAGCAAAAACACATGCTAAAACCTTTGAAGCAGGGACTTTCAGGCTGTCCTTTTTTGCATTAAGTCACTTGTTGATTACAAGGATACCAAACTAAAGGCTTTGGTTGAGCTTACATGGATATAACCGCTAGCTTGGAAATGGGATGCTGGGCAATTAGAATTGTTTCACAGCTATTTGCTTTGCTGACATCATCCCTTTCCCTTGGGAGATCCAGAAAATTAAATTAATACTTTTGAAGAGCTGTGGCTCTTGTAAAGATAAGCTAAAATATAGTAAGTGTACAATATAATTAATATAAACACAACTGGATTTTTTTCCAAGGCTAAAATTATACAGCAGTAATGAAATAAATATATCGTTCAGAGAAAATAAGTTGATAGTCATTCACAACTCATACATTCCCTAAATTTTCCCTTAATAGGATTTAGGAGGTTCTAGGAAATACAAAGCAAGATTTTTTTGATGGGTTATTTCTTAAAAAAACTCAAACCAAGTCACTCATCTAGATGCTCTGTGGTTGCTGTGGATTGACTCAGGTCAGCAGCTAAATACCCATAGAGCCACTTCTTCATGGAGGGTGCAAATCCACAGGAAAAGAAAAGACCATTTCGTAAGTATGAAATTGTTTGGTTTTTTCTAAAGTGATACAAAAGCAATAATTCACCACCAGTCCTTAGCAGATAGATGCCCAGCCAATCTCTGAGCAATGGCAGCTGTGGCAAGAGCAGCCCTCCAGTCTTACCCATGACCCTGATGTTGAATGATATGGAATATCCCTTGGCAAGAGGCTTAAGCTTTTTCACTTAAAAGTTTTTGTTTTCCCACCCACCATTTTAAATTATAATTGGGCCAACAAAGATGTCTTCCTCCTATTCTAAAGACTGTTAGCAAACGCCCCATCTGGAAATCAAAATATATCTGTAAAGAACCAAAACACTGAAAGTTACAAATATTTCTTGTTTAGTGTTTAATTCCCACTACTAAAATCTGAATTCTCACTATAGAAATCTGCATTTTGAAAGCAAAAGAGTGCAATGAAGGTTAAAATGACAATTTGATACACAGCTGCTGAAACAGCATATGCCTAAAATTATTCTGGAAACTGGAATCAAAGAAAATGTGTGAGGGGAATGATGGTGCTGCATAGCATCAGAAGGCTGCTTAAACAGCTACTTCTAATGGCTGTTTAATCAATCTTAATGCAGATGATTTGAGTTAGAATCTTCAGGTACTATAATACAAGATATTTAAGCTATTTAGAGTTTGCATTAAGATGTGTCCTGAATTCCTTTTCAGGCTTTTCCTGAAATTTTCTGGTTCTCAGCAGGAACCAGATAACAGAGGAAAAAGAGTTTATTACAATTTCCAGAATGTTGCTGCTTTCAAAGCTGCCTCCTTCGTTCTGCAGTCTTGTGGTAATCACCTGGCTTCACTCAATTCAGCAGGTTTTCAGTCAGCTTCAGGTGTTTTCCTGAGCTTCAGTCAGTGAATACAGAGGAAGTTTTATCTTTTGTGCTCATCTCTAAACTTTATTTACAAGTCATCTGTGTGTTTTTTAATAATCTTCAGCAATCTGGTTTTAATGTCAGTAAATACCTGTCAAGTGTAACACAGAAACAGTTCAACATTCCTTACTATGTTGGGAAAGCAAGAGTTTATTTGTGTATGAAATTCTTAAAAACAAGTGGTTTAGTAGGTTAGAAAAACATTTTGAAAAAAACTCAAGTGTTCCTAAAAATTTGAGTATAGTATTTCAAATACTGAAAATTCTAATTGTGATTTATTTATTTCTTTATTTAGGCCATAATTTAAAAGTACTTGTAAAATAAACCAAATATTTTACAATCATATTTAATTTAGATTGATGAATTTCCATTGAGAATAAATTTATTCTTAGCCAATTCTCCAACATCCATTCCACTTTTGGAACAACTCAGCCCTACGTGTAGAAAAAAAACACAGTTACTGTTCTTGTTATATTAGTCTTTGCTGTGGTTCCATATGATGACTCTGTGGAAAAACTGTTGAGACAGATTTTCCACCCAAATCCAAATAAAATCAGTTTCCTAATACTATTCTCATTTCTTTCCCAAGGAAGCATTATATTCTTGGACAGAAAAAGATTGAGAGACATGGCTCGTGCTCCTCCAGCAAGCACACAGAATGATCATAGGGCTTAAATAAAAACAAATTAAAAATTTGTTAAGGCAAGGCAAAAAAGATAAGACTACTGAGAAATTCAGTACATCTGTGACAGAATTGTCAAGTTGACTGTAATGAATCATTTAGGTATAGGGACATATTTCTCTTACTGCAGAAATAGATTTAATCCCATATGCACTACAAATCATCTCTGATGGTGGTGTCTGACTGTAACTTCTGTGCAGGCAAATACTTTTGACCTGAACCAGCCTGGTTCAATGCCCACCAAATCATGACAAGCATCTCAAGCTCATGCCTACCTCAATCTCTGCTGAATTGCCCTTCTTCACTCTTCCTGTGGTAGCTACTCTATTTACTCTGAACAAGATTTTGTCCAGATAGAATTTTTTCTGTGTATGAAACAAGTAGCCTATCATTTTGATCATTCAGAGGAAAAAATAAGCCTCTTTGACGCATAATCAAAATTCACACTGTTTTGTAACTCCTGAAATAGTCAAAGAGGACTCACTGCTAAATTTCCATGTTATTGACCATTGCTAACATCATGTCATTGTTATCAACATGTATGTTGATAACTTTTATTCTGAGTTTTTAATTTTTTTGTGGCTTTACTGTTTTACTGATATTCATTTTAACTTTTCTGTGCCCTGACAAATGGCTTTTTTTCCCCTTGGAAGTGACTTATTTTTAAACATTTTCCACCTTCATTAAATAGTTGGGTTTTTGGTCCACATTATTATTCGCACCATTTTCTGTTTTTCTCCTGCTCCCAAATTCTTATTAACTTTGTATCATGTCTGAAAAAAACCACACACATGCACATTTTGGGAGATGTTGTATGAAATAAGTGATAATGTACAATTTAGCTGTTTGTTCAGCAGAAATGGCAGCATAAATTGTCCGTTTGCAAATTTATGGGGTTACCAACATTCTGTAACAGCTAGAACTAAGCTAAAAACACCAGCTGAGGCACTTCTGAAAAGAGATTGAAAATGTCTTTTCATTCCACGTATGGTAGTATGGGGCAAAATGGAAGAGGGAGAAGAGAAAAACTCTTGTAATAAATGTAAGCTTCAGCTTTTCTCTGTTATTTCTTGCACTTGGCTACTCTGTAATAATTCTGTTATTGGTGCTAACCATCCCACTAGACTGTTTTTAAGTGGTTCTCAGCTTCTTCTTGATTTTCCTGTGTACCATTTCTCTGGGGAGAATTTCACTTTCGAATTGTTTAATCAAAACTTAGATTGTCTCCAGATGTCATAATAGTTTCCTTTTCAGCAGGTGGTGACAAAATTGATCTTTCCAGGGTAGAAGCCTTTGCATAAAAGCTTTGCAGAGACTCAATTCACTGAGATTCTTGTTCGCACCTAAAAGACAGGGGGAAGGTTCAAAATTTTTCATTCTGAAATGTGACAGAGGGAAAATGTCCATAACTGGAATATAACCATCCTTTCTTGTCTCCTTATTTACTTGATCCTTTCTATAAACCAAACCCAAAGCTTCCTTCCCTCTGCTTTGAAATATGAAAGACTTTGAATTTTATTAATTTTCATTAGGAACAGCAAAACCCCTTTGTGCTCAGGGTCTCTGTGTGACTGAAATCCTATAGATTTGAGAGAAAGCAGCTTCTTCCCTCTCCCAGTTTGGTCTAGTTTCAAGAGGAGACACTTCATTTGGAATAAGTATTGGCTGGTTAACTTAAAGAGCTCTGTAAATACAGAATGAAGAGCAAAATCTGGAGGCATAAAAATGACAAGCCAAAATGTGCTTTTCTTTGTTTCAGGTCTGTTATATCAATGCAAACTGGAAGATAATCTCTTTCCTCAAATATTTTATTTCCAGCCCTCAATTGCAGTCTACTATCTCACTGATCAGCTCTTTAAATTAGCATGCTATTCCCCTTCCTTTATATGCATTAGGACAAGGACAGATTTTTTGTGCCTTTGCCAGATGATCTGCTCTGTTATGCAGAGAGCTTGATATGATATGACACCTCCAGATGCATAAAATATTCCATGTTTCCGATGCGTTAGTGCGTCTCTGCATGAAAGCACAGAACAAATCTGCCCAGAGACACAGATCATCAAGTTATCAGGCAATTAACTCACTCCATAGTTACTAGTTGCCCATTCTCTCCTGAATTTCTCCTTCCCCAATGATGTGGTAGTGCCACTACAGAGCTTTTTCTTTGCACTGCCATAGTCTAGCCCTCAGTAAAACTCTAGATTCACCTCACTGCTTCTCCAGCCTGTTTACCAAAGCCAGTGAGTTCAGAAGTACATAACTGAACATTCTATCCTGCCTCAAAATCTACCACTACATCCCCAGATTCCTACCCTATTCAGCCATCATTCCCACTTTTAACAGATTTTGGCTGATTGAGGACTTTCCACTGCACAGTAACATGCTCATCTCTTCCCCACTGCAGGCAGCTCTGACATGCTCTTGCCTATCTCTCAGCAGAACAAAGTTATTTTGATCAAGATCATGAAGTTCTGGGATTTGAAAGGAAGCTCAACATTCAGTAGCAGGGGGCAAGTGACAGTACTGGGTGCTTGACTTACGTGTTCTGTGCCACTGAGGCACCTCAGCCAAGGGCTCCAAAATATCCACCTCAAGCAGGACTACAAAATGATCTTGTGAATCTTGTGTCTGGCAGCTGGAGATGGGTATCTGCACTAATAGGGAAACTGTAATCAGTGTATCACTGATGCTCACCCTTCACAGTTGCTGGAACAAAATGTTAGAACTTGTGAGGACAACTCAATTGCGCTCCAGAGTTTCTTACATCAAAGGACAAATCATGAATCTCTTCTTTGTGAGGCACTTTGATCTGGTTTTGTACCTGAGTCCTGACCTGCAAAGAGCTTCTCTAGCTTGGACTCCACATAGATATATGGGTGTGAGGATTTATATTGTCAAAGAATAGTTGTGGTTGAAAGGGACTTTTAATGGTCATCTAGTCCTCTGCTCCCCAATAAGCAGAGACACTTTCAATGAGATCAAGTTGGTCAGAGCCCAGTCCAACCCAGCCTTGTTTGTGGCCAGTGATGGGGCAGCCACCAACTCTCTGGGCAACCCTGTGCCAGTGTTTTACTGCCCTCATTCTAAAATACTTCTGTATACTTAGTCTATATTGATCCTCCTTCATTTTAAAACTATTCCCTTTTGTCTTCTCATAACAGGTCCTGCTCCAATAGATCCATCAAGAGATGTTGTGTAACCCAGACATGCAATGAGGAATGTCTACAGCTGACTCAAGAGATATTGAAGGAAACTGTTTGACTGTCTGATTTTTCCCAGTGGAGGTATTTGGACCATACTGTCAGGCACTGTTGCTGCTGGAGATGAATAGATCACACAAACACAGCTCAAGGTGTGGTGAAAGGAAGAGAGAGTTTATTTCTTCTCCCAGGATTTATAGGTTTCTGACCATGGCCAGGGATTGGATGGTCAGGATAACACTTTCCCTACCGCACTGGCCGTGAAAGATGTCCATCACAAGACGTGTAACAGAAGGAATGTACACATATCTATGTTTACAGTTACTGTCCTGGGAAAGTCTTTAGAAAACTATGTCAGCAAGCTCAGAAGCTGAGTTTTCAGGGTGACAATGCACAGGGTGTGATTCTTGGGGATGGTCCTGTGCAGGGCCAGGAGCTGGACTTGATGATCCTTGTGGGTCCTTATCAACTCAGCTTATTCTGTGATTCTTTGTAAAGAGGGTCTGTTGGGACTAACACTTAAGCCCATTTTTGCTGGAGGCTCTACCCAGAGCTCACAAAACACACACAAGAGTTCATATATACCTGGTGACCTCCTTTCTGCATCAGAAGAAGAAGTTTCTGTCCTGAAGCAGGTGCATTGGTGAAGAGGACAAAATTTGTTTTTGTTTTGTGGCTAAATACCTGGGTGACAGTTTCCATCATCAAGTGTAAGGATGCAGTGGCTTGGTGTGAGCCTCCTGCTCCAGGTGCACAACAGACGTTGATTCCAGAGGACACCAAGGGTCTTTCAATGTAATATTGACCATTTACTTTTTCCCTTCCCAATGAATAAACTTTCATACTTTCCAGAAACAGAACAATGATACTTTTTTTATCTTGAAAGGATTTTTTTTCCCATCTATTTGTTAAGTCACCCACTTAATCCAAGGAATCTCCTTGCTGCCGTGATATTAAAATATTTTATTATTTCCTCTGAACAGGTAATCACTACTATTTTTTTTTTATTTTTTTAAAATAAAGTGTCAAGACAGGACTAGTTTATGTACATAATCCTGATGGTTATTTTGAAGACTTGTGCTGTATGATTTGTCTTTCAGATTAAATATTGTAAACTGACAGTTTTATTAGTAGATTTAGCTGGAAGAAAAACTCATTTGAGCTCATAACTGGTCATCTGAAAATCATATATTTACTGAAAAATACCCTATGCTTCTTGACTGTAAATTCAGATATTGTTCATTATGGGAACAAGAGGTCTTAGGTGAATGTGCTATGGCATGTAAATAATTTGTGAGATTGACTCAGTGAAAAACAAAAAGCAGCTTAACATATATGGCAATCAGTGTAATGAGCTGAATTTCATGGCAAGAGACAACATCCTGACACAGGGAGTATTTAGGTGAAAAAAAAAATACAAGAAAGGAAAGAAACAAAGACCCCCAATAAAACCACCCCTCAAATATTCCAAAAGAAAATGAAAAGTCAAAGTCCTGACCATTGCAATTTAAGCAAACATGTGGAAGGTGGAATTAGGAAAAAAATTCAGGAAGAAGCTTTTTTTCTTTTTTTTCCTATTGCTGCTAGAAGCTAGCCCTTCCACTCCACTCAGTGGACCATGTGACCATTCCTATATACCTAAACCTGAACTATCTCCACAGATCTATTTTGTTTGCAGCTCTGTTCGAATGTGTTTTACCCATTCTCATTCAAAGTCTTTTTCTCACATTTGAGGAAGAACTTCAATAGCTTTAAGAACAAAATAGCTCCTAGAAGCCTGAAGTTGTCTTGCTATGAGAATACATGGAGTCTAGCACATGGTATCACCAAAGAAGAGATCTTAAAATAAATATCTTGTCATAAAGAATGTTTGGGACAGCTTTGTGACTGATAGATAAATGTCTTGAATTATAACTGCACTAAATTTTTCATGCAGTGTTTTACTTCCAAAAGTTTGTCAACTCCTGTTGATAATTGCTTTCTGTTCTGAGGATCTATTTTAAGGCTGAACTAGAAAAGTTGTGTGCTGCATTTGCCAGTGTTTCTATCAGGAGACTTTTTTTATCCCTTTCTTTCACATTGCTTCGGGTATTCTGAAAACTTGCAGATACCCAGTGTAAGTACAAGATCTGTGCTGCCAAATGAATTAATTGGGTTCCCTCTTAAACTTTGCCAGCTGCCAATACTGCAAAAAACTATAAAGACTTATGGGTACAGTGCAAAAACAAACACAAAGGGTTACCACTTTCTTGGCAAAGCTGTTGTCAAGGATATATCACTTGAATCTTGGAAGCTGATTTTCTGTCAGATACGCCCACGCTTTGCTGGCAGACCTGTCACAAGCAGATCTAAATGAATATTTCTTTTTCCTTTTTTTTTAGAGCATAGTGATAATTCATTCTTTCCTTTCTTATGAAATTATAAGTGTAACTACTGTTCCACTTCAGATTTGCTAACCTTGGAAGTGAATGCCACATATTACCTTCCATAAGACAAATAGCAGTGTCAGTCTCACAGATCTTTGCTAGTTTGGAGCCAAGGTGATCCTTGACACTTTCCTGCTTGCCACAGAGCAATCATAAGGTGAAAACTGTGTATGTTCTACCAGAGCAGTTACTGCCTGAGGAATGAGGCAAAGGAGAGAGATAGAGGAAGGAAAGAACTCATCCAGACTAGTATCTCTTTAAGTGTCTGCCCTCAAGTTCATCATGGCAATGTCTAAATTCCCTGCCCAATGAAGGCCATGGGTAGAAAAAGGTTGGCACCTCCTCCAGGGAATGCTCCTGCGTGGGTAGACATAACACTGGTCCTCCCTCCTGAAAGGAAGCAGAGGAGAAGCCCAACTGAGCCCACAGGACAGTTTCAAATTCAGACTGAATATCTATACACCTAACCATATAGCTTGATCCTAGAGGTCTTTTCCAATATAAACGATTTGGTGATTTTGCAACAAGTTAAGCAAGCTGATGGTAAGTTTGTTTACTCAGCCTCACTCAGGTGCTTCACAGAGTCAGCACATCCTGAGGTAGAGATCACCTCAAATTAGGTTGTGATTTGGGATGAGGCTGACTCAGCTACAGGAGCCATATCAGGTTATGAGTTTGGTTTTCATGAAATCTTGGCATCATTAAGGCTAGAAAAAGCCTCTAAGACAATCAACACAATCCAACTACTAACCCATTACTGTCAAGACCACCACCAATGGCACATCTACATGTCATTTATATACCTCCAGGGATGGTGACTCCAGTACAGCCCTGAGCATCTTGCTCCATTGTTTGACAATCTTTCCATGAAGAATTATTTTCATTTATTTATTTATGAGGTTTATTTTCAATCTAAACCTCACCTGGTGCAGCTTGAGGCAGTCTCTTCTCGTCCTATCACTTGTTGCCTGTGATAAGAGCCTGACCCCCACCTGGCAACAACCTCCCCTTAAGGACTTGTAGTGAGCAATAAAGTCTTCCCAAGCCTCCTTTTCTTCACGCTAAACAACCTCACCTCCCTCAGTCACTCCTCGCACGGCTTGTGTTCCGCGGCCCTTCTCTGGACGTGGGTTTGGACATGGGTTTGAAGCAAAACACCCTGCTTTTCTGTATGCAGAAGCTGCATGGTCTCAACTCTCCCATGTCTTGCTGAACACAGGGCTGGACACTGAGGACAACCTGGCCCAAAAGAAGACACCATCATTAGAAAAACGTTACCATGCTTCAGTGCAGAAACTGTCAGGAAATGTTAGAGGAGGCACACCCAGAAGCAAAATGCTCTGGTCAGAAAAAAAGAGAAACCAGTCCATGGCTACCCAGGGTTGGTCACTCTTCTTGGCCAGAGTGTTTCTACAGCAATGACATACTCAGGCACAAACAAGAGACATTTTAAAATGGTTCTGCACTATATTTGAGAGTGCTTCCGTGAGGCTACAAATCAGACAGGCAATCTCAGCCACAGGAAGGGGGGATTTGGGGGTCACATTTTATCTGTCCCAGGGCTGACAAATGGGATGGGAGATGGATGAATCAGGAGAGATGAAATATTGGGAAAGGAAGGAGGCACCCCAGTGTGTTTGCTTTGTTCCTTGATACCTTTGTTTGGTTTGCTGTTAGGTGCAGTCAGAGCTCTTTCCATTGTGATCGTGGCAGCATTTGCTCTGTGTTTGCAGGTTTATTCTTATTCAAAGAGCAGCAAATGAATCTTGTGAAGCCTTTGATGCTCCCTCTATACTTTAATAGCTATCACTTAATCTGTGATACATACACAGGATGCCTGTTATGCATACTGAATGGTACACTCTGCCTCTCAGAGGAGAGGTGATTCTGAGGGTTGCCACTGAAAACCAAATCCAGACTGAAAATTGTAAGATTTTTCTCTACAAAACACACCAGAGCACAGTGTAGAACGTTCTAGCCTTTTCTCAGTCATCATTTTCCTTTCCTAATTCCACAAAAATCTTGACTGAAGTAATTTAGAATATAAAGGCTTGAGAGTGTTTTCTTAGGATAAGGAAAAAAAAAGCAGGTAAGTTTGTCAGCTTACTACACTACCTATTTTTATTTTCCATGGTATGCTAGTGAATTTGTTCACTGGCAAAAGTTTACAAGAAAACAGGATCTTCTATCGTTTTAAAAAATCATGAAATCAAATACTGAACATGCCAGTGC
Source organism: Pseudopodoces humilis (assembly GCF_049639895.1). Classification (NCBI taxonomy): domain Eukaryota; kingdom Metazoa; phylum Chordata; class Aves; order Passeriformes; family Paridae; genus Pseudopodoces; species Pseudopodoces humilis. The sequence goes on from NC_142203.1 coordinate 10,336,619, forward strand.
AGGAATTTCTGCAGTCAAAGGACAGAAGCATGCAGCAGGACATATAAATCATATGCATTCAGTGAAAATGATCTGGTCTCAGTATGAATACTAAAGACTGGAAATAAGCTGTTCATAAATCCTATCCAGAAATAATTCATCATGTAGTTTTGCATAATTTAATACAGTATAGCCAGGTCCTTGTTGAAGCAATTTGTAATTTGAAATTTGTTTTTAAAAAACAATACTGTAAATTAATTGAGCACAAATGCAAGACTTTTTAAAATATCTCTTTTTTTTATTTTTTTTTTTTGTGATAAAGACTGTGGTCACCTAGAGAGTAGGAAATTTTCCCAAGTCAACGTTTAGCTCAAGCTATTCCTATTTACTTATTTATTTACCACTGTGAACATGGTGCTAGCCTGTAATCCTTTCGCAGGAGTTTCCCTTTGTCCTCCAGCCAGCATCCTTGCCCAGATCTGAAAGTGGCCAGTCCTGAAGAGTCTGGTGCAGTCAGGCTGTTGGAGAGAGGTAAATGCTCTGCACAACCCCAGCTGGCTTTTACAGCCCTCTCAAGACTAGCAGGTGTCTGCAGCTGCATCACAAACCACAGAACAACTGAAGACTCTGAATAATTTGTGCCATGGATTCTTGAGTGCCTCATTTAACTGTGTTAGGAACAACTTTAAAACCTGATGCCTGCTGGTTGCACTCAGCCCTTCTCTTAGCCTATAGATTATTTACAAGGCAGGGTTTTTATAATGAGGGTGGTTAAAGAGTGGCACAGGCTGCCCGGAAAAGTGGTAGTTGCCCTGTCCCATCCCTGGAAATATTTGAGGTCAGTCAGGACTCAGAGCAACCTGATCTTGAAGATGTCCCTGTCTACAGCAGTAGGGGTAAAACTGATTTGCCTTTAAAATCTTCCAAATTGAACTATTCTATGATGATTCTATTGTTCCTATCTCAGAACAACCAAGCAATCCTGTAAATGTGTCATGGTTTTAAACCAATACCTAAGAAAATTACTTATTTCTTGCTGTGAGATATGGATTAGAACAAGAGCAAAACAGGCATAAAACTTAAAAGGAAAAAAAAAGAAAAGTTTATTGACAAACTACAATAAGAACACCAGAATAAACTTCCAGAAAAACCTTTTCATCCCCTGTCTACCCACTATTCCCTTGTTCACATGACAAAAGAGACAAAAACTTTGGAACTTTGATGGTTAAAACAGTCCCAATTCTTGCTACAGTCTTTTCACCAGTCTTTATAGAGAAACAGAAGTTTCTTCCTGTTAATTTATGGAGTTTCTCACTAGAAAAACTATTTTTGTTATAGTTTTCCATTGCTCTAATGTTAGCTGCCCAGAGCTGCTGTTATTAGAGCCCACTCCTCCCATTTTCACATCACTCTCAAGTGTGTATGGGCCATGGGTCTAGGGATGGGATTTTTAAGGATAAGTTATTCAAAGGCAAAAAAGTCTTCTCCATCTGTTTCTGTGAGCTTCACTAGAAAACAGTTTTCTCATTGCCTCTCAAGGCTTCAAATCTTCCAGCACTTCACTGTACCATAATTACTCTACCTTTTTACTCAAAATTTACACTTTGAACACTCTATTCCTCCCTATTTACTGTCATGAATTAAAGGAGTGTTTTCAAGACCTTATTGTCCATTTCCATAGTTTTAGCAGAAAGATATTTCAGCTTAATTAAAGCATCTTCTTAATTCTCTACCTTTTCTGAAGCTTCTTTTCTTTCCTGTCACTGGTAGTTTATAAAGTCTCTTTTCATGTTGATCACTCTCTTTTTCTCTCTCTGGATAAAAAGATTAATCCGCAAGTCTCATCTGGGAAATGAAAGAGTTAAAATCTTGCCCAGGCTGTTGTAGGTAGTTCTGTGGCCTCGGCCGGTGCAGGAGCTGGAGCCGTCTGCGATGGAAAGTTCCTCATGGCTGCTCTGGAGAGTGTAGTCGCCGCGCCCAGCCCGCTGCAGGCCCAGAGCCTCTCCTTCTTCACTCAGCAGTTTCTTTTCTGAATTTAGCTACAGCAAAAAACCTGCAGCCGAGCCAGAGATCGGCTCGGCCCGGCCCGGCCGGAGCCCGGAGAAAACCCCCTCCACAGGGCCCGCATCTCCCGGCCGGGAGACGCTGGGCCCAGCCCAGTCCCCGCCCGGCCGCATGGCCTGGGCAGGGAACGGGAGGCCTGGAGCCCTGCCACCCTTCCCAGCCAGGAAACAAAGAGAACCAAGAGAGCTCTGGTTTTACACTTTAAGGTACGGTTCACAAGTTGATCCCACTTTTCAATGGCCTAAACTGCTGTCAATTCTCAGCAATGACCGATAATTGGTCAGGAGAAAAGACTCCAGGCAGTTCCCAGCAACTTAAACTTTCTTAAAGGTAAAGTAACTCCATGACAAAATGTTGTCATTATCTCTATTTTCATCACAAATGGCTGTTGATATGCTGTGTTGAAATGCTTGAACTGCTAGTCCCTGTCCACAGTGTGATGAATGGCTCACTATTTTCACTTCTGAATTGCCAGGGCAGTTGTATGAGGATAACACATCAGACAGGAAAAAAGTACTCAGCACACAGCCACATATTCATAGAATCATGGACTAGTTATTATACTAGCTTAGATGCAGACCATGCTCTTTACATTTGTGGTAGATTCACACTCAGAGCCTCAGTGGCTCTGTAAATATGTTCTTTTATGCCCACTAATATTACTGTCTTCAAACTACAAAATCCATAGATTGCTATGAATTGCACAGGAAAAACAGTATGTGCTCTTATTTTCTGCAGTTCTTTAGTGGTGTCTTAAAAAAAACCCCTATGTACAACAGAGAATATAACATAACCTAAACAGCTTTTAAGTGGAACAGATATGAATGTTGTAATGAAAGTAAACCAAAAACTTCCAGGGACCTTAAGTAAGCAGCGTCGTACCCTACTATCCACAGAAATGCAAGAGCAGAAGCAGGCGGAAATCATTGTCAGGATTCACTTTGACCCATAACTAATGCTGATCTGCTTTCTTACATACACCCAGGTGAAATTAGATCACTGACTGAAATATTCATGAACACACTGCTCATGCTCAAAGTGAACAACATGGATTCCTCAGCAGGCACAGCACCATTTCTGAAAGTGTCATCGTGTCTGTTGTGCTATAAACAAGCATGTATTACTAAGAGGAAATAAAAAAGAAAATGTCTTTTTACTGGATTCCACAAGATGACATTTATTCTGTAGTGGGATACCATTTTGGCATAATAAACAAAAGTGAAGCTGTTTTGAACAAGTGGAGACTATGATACACTTGCCTAGGATAAATCAATTACCCATGAGATACCCCATGCAAACATATTGTAGTTAAAAACTTCAGAGCTTTTTTTTGCCATGAAGAATACTTACTAGAATAATTAAATTGCAGGAGTTACTTCTCATTTTTTCTGGCAATAGAACTTACCTAAAAACATGCCAAAAGATGTAGAGGACATCTGCAGCTGAATGATCACGTGCTTTTCATGTGCCCATAAGGTACTTTAAAATTGAATTATCATTTCTGTGATGAAAATAGTAGTAAAACAACCCATATCAGACACATCTAGTTACTGAGTGCATTTAACTGCTTCCACACCAACTTTCAGAAGAATTGATTAGACTATGAAGTTTATTTGGGCAGAAAAAGTAGGATTTAGCCATATTTTAGTAGGAAAAAAAATTTCTTTTGTTAGTCTTGAAATTTGGCAAAATATTTTTCAAATATCTCTCTTTATAGAAGCTTTTAGCAAAGTAGTGTGTAATTTAATTTGAGGAGAATTTAACCATTCTATAGAGTAAAATTCTTAAAGTCAAGTCCATGATGACTCAGTCAGTGTTTAATTTAATTTATTACAATAATATCCAAATGTAGCAACATAAAATGATATTAGCACATGGGCCAGACCATTGGAATGAAATGAACATGCCATAAAGCCAAATAAAGGACATCTATCTGCATTGAGTACCTCAAACATTTGCAAAATGCTCTTTTGAAGCCATCAATGCACTTTGATGCTGTACTGATTGAGTAGATATCCTCAGTGCCACTGCTATCCACAGAACCCCGGGTATGTCTCTGAGCTTTGCTTATAAATGGATATATTTTGTTAAAGTGTAGGATGAAATAGGGTTGTCCTGTTGTCCTTAAGGATGTCCTTAATATGACTGTGCCTCTCTATTCCACTGTCCTGAGCCTTTGCATCTTCACATTCTTCACATTTCTTAGTAAAGGCTTTCTTTCACTTGTAGTAAAAATTTGAGAAAGACATTTCAGAGGACCTCATGTTTAAATGCACCTTATGTCCTGCAAAACCTGAGAACTGCTTCCAGTTTGTTATTCCATCTTTAAAATGTTGTTTATAGCAAAGCTATTTGTTGGCTGCCTGGGCCCTGATCAGATGGATCACAACATGTAGCTGGCCTACTTTACATATATATAAACTTCTATATTTTACACAAAAACATTATGATCTGCCACTTCAAGGATTTTGGTGTATGAATATTGCCACAACATGGTATCCATGTGCATCTTTCACATAAAATTAGGAGAAGAGTATTGTAAATCAAGAGTGAATTAACATCAATTTCTGGTAACTGCTAAGGTACATAATGGAGTGGTTGTCTAATGTTGAAGAGGGGGAAAAAAAAATTCTTGTATATGTAGTTTGGAAATAAAATCTCACAACCTTGTGTTCTGCTGTATCAAATGCTATGCTGGCCAGAGACTCAGCTGTGCCATCTCCCTTTGTTCAATGAGAGCATTAACTAAGCAGCAGTCTTGTCCTCATTCCTGAGCTTGTTGTGTACCACATTATGCTTATCTCCAGGAACTCCAGCAACAACGTTTGTCCCTTTGGAGAGCTGTCCTGTCTCTGCCTGGCTCCCCTTTTCCAACCAAATCTTGGTCTTTCTCATGGCTGTGTTAATAACAACAGTCCTTGTCGTTACAAACAATCCTTGTCTATAAAGGCCAACAAACAATCCTTATGTATAAAGGCCAGCAGTCCTTGGTTGTCTCCATGGCCCTCCAGCTATCCATGCTTGAGATACACACATTACCCCCTCATCTTCTGGAATTCTGCAACACTCAGATGCTTCAATTTACCTTGCTGTGAAAGAAATACTCATTTCCCACAGAGCAGAAGACCCTTACACACCAGGTCTTGCTGGCAATGCTGTGAGCACCATGGGTACCAACTCCCAGCAGGTTTTTTTCCACTCTCACTAATATAATCTTTCCATCACTCCTTGAGCTGCTTATCCTAAAGAGCTTGGAGCCTCCATACAATCAACTCTTAACTTTCATCCATTGAACCTTCTGGGAAAAAGTATTTTTAAGTCCAGTGCCTGATTATTTGACTGAAAGACTACTAAAACCACAATCAGGGTAAGACTCATAAGAAATGGTATTTTTTCAAGCATTTTCTTTCCCAAGAGAGTGGATTTTCAAGCAAGATTTTTCAGAACTCACTCATGGTTTGGGTCCTAGGCAGTGCACACTTTTCAGGAGGTGGGCTAATCCAACACTTCCAAGAATCCAGAGCCTGCATGAGAGCTTCCATGTACTTACCACTTTGTTTATTTCATCCTCTAAATTTACCTGGAATTAAATGCATCTAGCTGGACAACTGAACCTGCTGGTGAGGTGTTATTTACTGATGTCTTTCGCAGCAATGTTAGAAGATCCTGCCTGCACCAACATCTATTCACTGGTAGGTGGTGTTCCAGACCACGTGTTGCCCTGTACCACCAATTGTGTCAAAAGAACTGACTGGTCATAGCCTGGTTTGCCCTGAAAAGGGCAGTATTTGAACCATTGTCAGAGTATAGCAGGTTGGTTGTGGTTGGAAGGGACCTCTGCAGCTCATGTGGCCCAACCCCCTTGCTCAAGCAGGAACATCTTAAGTCTGCTGTCCACTACTATTCCTGGATGGCTTTTCAGTACCTCCAAGGACTGAGAATCTACAACCCCTCTGTACAACTTCCTCCAGCACTAACTTTTAAAACAGGTAGTAGCCAGTCTGATAGCATTAAAATTCTGCCAGTATATCTTTTGGGGTAGAAAATGGAAGTATAGAGGCAAAATGTGTGGGTGACCATGGCCTCTCCCTCCTGCAAGAGGTGACACTATCAAAGGGGAGCAGCTCCTGATCCTCTGCTCTTCAGCACAAAGATGGCCATGGAGACAAACCAGAGCTGCCCACTCTGTCAGGACACTTTGGCTGACTTTTACTGCCACCATCAGTTTTGGATGGACTGTATATTATGGTGGACACAGAGAAATCCGGTGTGCCCACTCTGCAGAAGAACAATGTGATTGTCAGATTTTCTGATCATGGAGGAGACAACTATCTGGAGACATCCATCACAGTCTCTGAGGAGTTGCCAGTAGCCAGCAGCCAGGGAGGGAGAGGTCCTGACAGCCTGGATGAGAACAGCTCTCATCCTCCTATGGTGTCCTGTCCATCTTCTCCACAGGTCACACCATTCCAGGCCATGGGCAGTGTCCTGCCTGAGGTGTGGGCAGAACTTCTCCATCAACAACAGCATGTCCTGGACCCTGTGCTGACTTGGCTTTACCAGAGAATGGAGACCATATATGTGGGCCAGTGGTGGCTGATGGAGAGCACATTGCGCTGCACCATGCACTGTCTCTGCACCTATGGCCCAGATGAGGAGATAATGACTGAGAGTTTGCAGGACATCCTGGAGGAACACACAGTGCCACTGGTCCAGGGCACCATCAACATCATTGTGAGACACTGCAGCTCAGGGGCCCAGAGGCTGCTGCATTCCCACACTTCTGGGGATGAGACTGACAGCCCAGTAGCCAGCAGCAGCTCCAGCTCCTCCAGATCCTTGAGCTCCTGCTCATGGATGGGAGCTCCCACCAGCAGCCCTGCACTCCCTGTGGAGGAGGAAGAAGCTGGCACAATGGAAGCTGCCCTTTGTGAGGATCAGAGCTACTCCCCAGCTATGCACATCCGCATAGAGGGAGACCAGCCCCAGGAGGATCTGGGGCAGGAGGTGGTGGTGGTGGCAGGTCCTACTGCCCAGGGCAGCAGCCGCAGACCCTCCACTCCTTGACAGGGCAGGGACAACTCACCTGGAGGTTCCAGTGTCCCCCAAAGAGGAGGGACCTCAGGTGCCAGGGCTCTCCCCAGCCCTGCAAGAGGCCACCCTGGCAGCATCACTAGCAGGGCTCCTGTGTTATTTCTCCTCATTGGAGAAAAAGGAAATAAACTGTTTCCCCCACACCGTCTCTGGCATTGCTTTCTCCTCCTACTGATGTCTTTCATCTTTTCCTCTCTGTCTTAAGCCTGTGCCCTAATATTCTCCTAAAATTCCTGCAGTTATAGTACAACAAGGACTTGGGTATGGAATTGGCATAGACTGAACCCTATACCAGTATCTCCAAAGGAAAGCATGGTGCTGGTTGCATGGGTTGGCTTGAATGTGCTGGGTTGGTTTTAGCTGGTTTTTAGTCAAAGGGTGCCATCAATCAATGCCATCAAGGCAGCCAGCTCTATTCTTGTCCCTCCTGAGTCCTTCCAAGCTCACTTGTGCGGGTGAGCAGGGTTTAGTATCTCATTTGCTTTTCAAAAACAATTACTACAGCCAGAGAGCACTTTTTAAAGCCATATGATTTGTCATCGTTCAGGGATGAGAACATCCATTATAACTGTTTTTTCTTCCTGCCAGCCTTGTAGTGATCCAAGGATTAGCCTGTAGTAATGCAGGAAGATCCAAACACCACATCCAAAAGCTGGAGCAGGCACAATCACAGCCTGCACTGTGACTAATTCTGCCAAGCATGCTTCCCTTGAAATCTCTGATAAAGCGTCTGACCATCACTACTCCTTGTCACAAACAAGGTAGTACTATTTTCATGCTTTTTTTTTCTGTGTTTCAGGCTGTATAGCCATACAAAGTACAAACACTACAAATGATAATATTTGCCCAACTGAAAGGCAGTGCTTGCCACAAAATGGTTTAGTTGTTAATTAATAGTTCAGATAGAGCGTCCATTAACGAGTCTGTTTGCTTCTGGACAGAATAAGGTTCTACACAAGTATGTTCAGAGAATGCCAGTGTCTCTAGACTGGACAGAGTAATTCAATAATCCTTTAAAAGGAAAATATAAGCTGTCCACTAAATGAAGAGGTGAGTCACAGGAGTAACTGGGAAGAAAGAAGGTTTTAAACCTTGGTAAGACCCGGACATTTAAAGATGAAAATTTTCTTTAAGTCAAAATCTTCTTCACTAAACACTAAACTTGGGGTAAAACATTTCCTGCTCTGAGGCTGGACCCCAGGAACAGACTGCTGCAAGGACAGCCTATTAGCTGGGTAACAGAGTGACCTCTGTCATCTTAGGGACTGCTGGGAAGCATGCACAGACAGAAGAAGGGCTTTTATTTTTGTGTAGCTGTTTCTGAGTCAGCTCCTTTGGTGTCTGGCATAATTCTTAAGAATGAATTCTAAGGAATTTATCAATTCTGAAGAAATAGGACAATATTAGTAGCCAGACTTCTGTTTCCAGATGCCAGATGACAGTAAACCTTAATGAACAGATCTGGAGAAGAAGCTTGAGCACACACCTACTGTTGTTTTAAAAGCATTGTTAATATTATAGAGCTGGGGAAACAAAAGGTGATCCTGAAAGGCATGGGTGTCATCTAGAAATCACAGGTGTATTGATTCCCAGAAATTCTGATTAACTATTCCATTCTTGGCTTTCAGAAAAAAGCCTCCCTATTAGTGTTACTTACCATTCCTGAAAACAGACATTAACAGAAATAAAGATCTATAAAGAACACTTGGCCCACTTTTCTATCAATATATATTTGACTCTCAAATTCACCAAATTCATCAAATGCTTTTTTTCTTTCCTTTAATTTAATTTCTGATGAATTTATCTGTTGCTACTGGTTCTGGGGGTCCGTCCAACCCCTGGCTGCTGCAGCAGACTTCCCAGATAGGGGTCCCATAAGGAACAGCTGTCCAGGGGACTCAGTTTCCAGCCAGGGGTAACCCATATGATCTTGGCCTGAGGCTTCAAGTGATCAGCTCTTTTAGATGTGATTCCAACTCTATAGTTAGCAGCTCAGCTCAGCTCATGGGTTACCCCAGCCAACAAACAAATGAGAGACAGGGTGTTGTGTAGTGTTCCACAGAGTACTTTATTGGCAGCCGTCTGCGAAGAGGGCCATGGATGGCCACATCCACTGAACAGGGCAAAAGCGGGCATTTTTATAGGGAAAGGGAGAATTGGGAAAAGGGCCAATGGTCTGAGACTGGGATAGGATGACCAATACTTTACAAGGAGATAACATGGGGTCCCGAAGCAGGAAGGAGTCCACAGGTTAGTCACCATGACTAAGTAGATTTGTTTTATCTTAGGGATTGACCTCCAAGGCGGAAGCCTTTTGAAGGACTGGCCTCCCTCCTCATTTATCCATCATGCAGTTCATTAGAGATTTTAAATTTTAACAGTGCTCTTGGACTGAAGGCATGAAAAAGGGAAGGCATAGGCATTTGTCATTCTGATGTTACTGAAAAGACTGTCTTGGCTAACCATCTTTAAGTAATTTTTGGACATGAATTGTTGAGGTCAGAAGTACAGAATAAAGGCCCTTATTTGTGGTGCCAGGCTCTGACACCCAAGAGAGCACTGAGCTTAGCATAACTCATAACCATGGAGACAGCTTTTAAAGTAGAGAAACTGGGAATGTGAGTGTGTAGGTTACATAGAGTTTTTTTTAAGTCACAGGGTGAGAAAGTTAGAGTTTAGGATTTAAGCTATATTAGAGAATAAAAGACAATATGGAGAATTTAGGGGGTTGTTCCTTTCTCCTTCTTCATCCTTCTTCATCTTCTTCTTCTAAGGGTTTTTGGGTAATAATGAGTGATTGGATAAAGAAATCCACAGTGCAGCACATAGGTGTCGTGTCAAAAATAATTTACTTGGCATTTGATTATTGGACAAATAGACACATAAAAGACCATGGAAAGATTCTTCGTTCTCCATTTTGCACCTCTCTGTCTTAGTGTATGTAGCTCCTTGTACTCTGTATATATGTAATATTGACAAGGAAAGAATAAACAACTAAGCCCGAACATGAGAAAACAGCCTCTCTCTCATCAGTCTCAGTCATGGGGAAAAAGAACCCAGACACCAATGTTGCATCCTGACAATGAATGCTCCTAAAAGAAGCAATCTGGCCATGATTTATCTTTTCAGGGGGCCAGGCTTACACCATCACATCATATCTTGAAAAAGACTTTGTTTCTACAGCATTTACACAGCTTCAAGGCTTTCAAGCATATACGAGTGAAATGGGCTTGGGAAAATGCATCTGCACATATTTATGGATTTATCCGCTGTTCCACCTCTCAGAATTAAATGTTTTGAGGGAATTAATTACTAACCAGGGACTATATGCTCTGAAGGTAACTAAGAACGTGATGCTCACTGACTCCAGTGAAGCTACATGTTGTAAGACTAAGCAACAATATGCCGTGGCAAGATAATGCTAGAAAAATAACTTGGATTCAACACAGTTTGGGTTTAGTTTATGCTTTCTGTGGAAAAGTGTGTGTGTCACAGTCCATCTATGGGAATAACCAGAGTGCTGCTCTGCTTCAGCTGTCTGAATCTGCAGGCTGAGATGTTGGAGACAGCACCTAAGATAATATGGTGAAGGCAAGTAATGCATGGAATGCATTACTCAATGCAGTAATGGAAGGGGATGCAGGAAATGAGCCGAAAGGGTGAAAAATGAGATAAAGAAGGATCAGCCCATATGAAAAATCATAGTAGTTTCAATAAAAGTCATGAAAATAGCTAACTCATACCAACTTCCATGAACTTTATAAAAGCAGGTAGTTGTCAGAGAAACAAGAAAGCAGCCATTTGATTTTTAAAAAGCAACAAAAAGGCCATTTACAGCATAGTACTGAAACATTCATGACAAGAATTAAAATTTAGGTAGTTTTGCATTCCACATCCTGTTTTCTTCCTGAAATATAAGAAATTGCTGTCATGGACAGAAGGGACTTAAAATCGCTTTAAACTGGGGCATCATCAATATCTCTTTGCTTATCAGTGCAAAATTTTCATCCTTGATTGTTGAATAAGAGCCACTCGGCATATTATTCCTTACGTGTGCCAAGACTTTATTAGGAACCATTCAGATTTTACAGGCATATTAGTTCAACAGAATCAGACAATCTCAAGAGGTTTTATTGAATTTTAATATAATAAATAAATAAATAAAATGCTGAATATGGGATGGAGGAAAATCCATTGTTGGAGGATCCTGTTGGCTGGGATAACTGGAGAAGAATCAAAATAACCTTCCTAATGGATTACTTGGTAAGTATTAGAAAGTGGTGACAAATCTAAAGAAGGTAACTATAATATCAGAAGAATGCCTAAGCATTATTTTGTCAGAGAGAGTTCAGAAGCATCACCACCAATTAACATATTTCCTTTATGGCCTTTTCAGAAAAAAGGAAGAGTGGAAGCACCAGAATCTGAAAAGCTTGGAAATTACAGTCAGCACTGGGACATGCCAGCTTTCCTTTGCTTCCCACCTTATGTTCTCTCCTCTGAAGGGAAGTTGAGAGTGGCTCCATGGCAGGACAGGCTCCAGAACTTGGGTCTGCCCAGCACTGTTGACCTCCACTGAGTTGTAACAATAGTGACAGTCATTAGGGCCTGCAGAAATATCAGTAATGATGTTTCACAGAAATTACATGGGTTGAGAAGAAGAGAGTTGCATTTCCCCAAGTTGTTTACATAACTCTGATAGTCTGAGGCCATGTGATTTAGTGTGTGGCAGAGAAAGCTGTTGAGTTAATGTTTTCCATTTTTTCTCAATCAAGAAGCTTTTAGGGCTAAGGTTGTGCCAGCAAAGGGTGGTCTTAAATACTTCAAAGAATGAAGATTCATTTACCTTAAAAAATATAAAATAAGTCTTGTATGTATTTTCCCAAGGAAATTTTTACCCAGTATTTCCCACATATTTCTTCTTTCCTGGTTTCTCTTGATATTTTCCAAATTTTGCATTTTTGCATACTGCCTTCCTATCACAGAGGAAGAAACATGATGAAATCTGTCACTGTCAGGACTAGAAGAGCTGAGAGCTAAATTAAAAAGCCGCTCAAAACACAAAAAATCCCGCGAAAACCACAACTTGAAAACAAAAACAAGAAACAAACAACAACAGCAACAAAAACAACAAAAAAAACCTAAAAACAATCCTGGTCAACCATTGCTTTAAGTAAAAAAGTTTGCAACCTCTGAGGTGCCTGCCACTCTCAGCCAGCAAGCCAAGACCTCCCTGGCATCCCGTCCTTCTCCTCAAATATCACCATCACCAGCTCACCTGGGTGTCAGACCAGATTCAGCTCAGTATGAACAGGATGTATGCATTCTGAAACTGCTGCTCAAGAGGATGGTTGCTATAAAATCTGACCTGTTTCTTAACTAAAATTTTAATTTGGTTCAGATTGCACAAATAAGAAAACAGAATTCTCAGTATTTCTTCCAGAGCTGAGGCATTTTCTTGTTGCCCTTACTGAGGAATTGAAACTTTCTTATCCAGAGTAGTGCTGAGCACTAGAGAAGGGCACAGGTGAAGGCAGCAGGCCAAGTGCCATATCTGGAGATTTGCAAACCTTTTGCTCAGGGACATTTATTCCTCTGAAATATTCAAACAAAATAGACTAGTGCCAGCAAATGTGACAATTGGTCATTGTTTCGCAGCAGAAACTGACTCCAAAAATATCAGAAATCAATTTATTTCAGAAATAATAACCCTGCTCTGCATTCTAGACAGGAGTGTTCATTTTAGTTCTCTTTGGGCCTAAGTTTTTTTAAACTTAAGCACCTTCTTTATATGTACATCCTTGATGTTAGTTATACCTTTGCTTTGTGTTAAAGACAATCATGCATTCTCCTTTTGCCACACATCAACTTTGTCAATTATTTTCTTTCATATAAAGAAATTCTTTGTCAATTTTTATCAATTATTTCCTTTCATATAAAACTGCAAGCAAAATCCTTTTTGCCAAAGTCCAAAGAAGCTGTAATTTTCAACTCCTTTGTGGTTTTATCAGCCTTAAAGTGAAATTTTGTTTTTTCTTTCAATTTTTAAGCAAAATGCACCCCACCAAATCTGTTTGTAATTTTGCACTTTTAGGTTCAAATGCATCTTGAATAAAAGACTGAAATTCCTGTTAAGATTCCACCTTAACACTTCAATAATCTGTATTTGTTCCACAACTTTTCTGTGGGACAAAATTCTTTGTCTCAATTTCAGCATTTCACAAATGGGGATCACTTCTGACATCAGACTGTGATAAGGAGGATGAGTGGGTTAGAGTCTAACAAAGGACTCAGGGCAGTTCAGACGCCATAGGTGATCATAGGTGATCTGGACCATAGCTGATCAAGGGAGTTTCTAGCACAGGAAAGCTGTAAATAGCTCTTTATCACTGATCTCTTCCTGGAATATCTCTTTGAAAAAAACTGGGTTTTTTCAACATACTGCTGCTGTGGGGGCTGCACTTCAGGACAAATGAAAGTCAAATGGCTCTCGAGTTTGTGTTTGTAATATTTAGTGAGAAAATTCAATTAGGAGCTGTCTATGTAAATGCTAAGACACTACTTGTGTTTAAGCATATGTGAATATATAATCCACTTACAGTCTAGACGATTTAAGTCACCCTGTTGAACAACGGTGCTTCTTTCCCCACAGGTAACAGAAGTGAATACTGCAGCCCAGAAACATAGGATTTAATTCACTCGAAGACCTTGATCTAAAGAGAGTTTTAATGATGCCACTGGGAAAAAGTTCTCTTCTGTGCACAAAATATTTATCATTTCAACCTCACCAAACACTTATGTGGAGACAGCTCTCTCAGAAATGAGTTCTGTGCACAGAACTAACACAAATCAAATTAGTGCATTGGAGCTAAAGAGGACACATTTAATCTCATCTCTCAAAAGCTATTGAGTAAGCCATTAAAAAGAAATTTTCCTTTTATATATGTAGATATCTTCCTAAGAATGACTAGGAAATTATGGCAATGGACTTCCAAGGCTAAAAGTCAAAGAGCTCCATGCAGAGACAGGAAAAAAATCATCACCCAGAGGGTTTATTTTTTAAAAATACATCATCACTGTTAAAAGACGGAAAAAATTGAGAGTAAATAAATGTTTTTTTGACTGAAAATCCTGCCTGTGTCCTACTTGATTCCAGTCACACTAGCTAATGTAATTCGCTTGGATACAGGCACCAACTGGTCCTTGATCCAAGAAGCAGTACACAGGTTATTGCAGAGCAGTGAGAAATCAAAGTATTTCTATTTTTAATGTAAACTGAGGAGGTTTTTTAATGTTTTCCAAAGGAACCATCAGTCTACAAATTTTTCAAACAGACCAAGTCTCTTTTTTCCCCCAAAAACTAATGGACAATTTTAATTCTATCTTATTCTATCATAATACTCATTCATGCATGCAGAGGTATCTATAATGCAGCACTGCTGTAGGAAAACAATAAAGACCTCAGGAATATTCCCCTCAACCACAAATGCACTTTCATAGCACAAAAGATGGATTTATGACTTGAAACAAACTACATCTCCTAAACTTAGCCTTCAGCAGTGTTTTCTTGGAGGAAAACATCAGCAGAGCTAAGAGGCCAACATGTTCAGCCTAGGCAGCACATAGGGAGTAACATGCAGGAAAGAGATATGAAAGCAGTGCAGGGAAAAGGGAGGGTGACTCCCCTTTCCTCACAATGAATCAATAATATATCACTGCCTTTCACCATGTACTTTCCTAGTTTCCTTTTTCAGTTCTTATCCATTTAAGCCTAAATGAAATGTTCTGGGGGGGAAAAAAATTTAAAAATGGAAGTTTTCTTTCAGGTTTCTGAATGCAAAGGTATTCTAAAATAGCTCTAATTGGAAAAAATATATTTTATACACAAAATATTCATAATTTGAAGCGGGGAGGGTTCCCTGAGAAAAGTGTTTTGTAAGAGGAACTGAGTCTGCATACTCTGGACATCAATATATTTTTTCTCTTTTAAGTAGAAATTTTGCTTTATATTTTTCCATTTCAAACAATAGTGCACTATGAAAGTCATATGTTTCTACTTCTGATATATAATTAATATTGCATTTTTTTTCACAGTATTGCAGCAGCTGGCATTGTTTTACATTCTTAGCTTTCTCCCAGAGAAGTGATAAGTTTTTTTGCCTTCACAACTCTAGGTAAAACTCTCTATTTCAACAACATCAGTTTGAAACCCTGGAGGCATAGAGGAACAGAATGATTCTATTTTTACGTCATATGTTTAAGTATTTAATATATTTAATAACTGGGGACTGGCAATCTTGAAACAACTGAACTAAAAGTGATCATCTGAAGTGAGATTCTTTAAAAAGGTAACTTTATGCAGTGAATTATTTAAAGAGCAACTTCTATTAATGCTTTATATAGCAGCTTTGGTCTCTAAGTAGACATCTAGGTAGTTACATCATGGGTTATGTGAGAGAAGCATGGATAAATGAACAGTAACTTCAAATTTACCAAGAGTTACAAAACCCTTAGAGTTCGAAGATGCTCCACCAGTGGAAGCTTCTACTGAAAGCATTGTCCCAAGCTCCCCAGGGCATTTTGATGAGAAAGAGTGACAATTTTTAGTTTTCCTACTGTAAACATTCAGCTCAGTTAAACAGAAGAAGTAGTACTACTCTCTGATGTAATGAGCATTTGTTCAAAGAGTGGTGAAAAATAAAATGCAGAAAAATTACACACCACAAACACAGTTGAACTTAACAGTTCATCATTTGCTCCCAGCTCCACATTTCTGATGCTGTGAGGAGGTTTTAATGTATTTCAGGTGTTCATAGGTTCTGTTTGGTATAGCAGAGTGTTCTGCTCCTGCTGGTGCAAGATAGGTTAGTGCAGGCAAAAAAGTACAGGCAATTCCTGCTTCCCTGCTGTGGCTGGGTCCTGGGTCCCAGCTTCTGCCGGTAACAACTGAGGTAGTCAGGCTGTCCCGGAGAGGGGACAGAGCCGCCATCCGGGGTTTCCAGGCAATCTCCAGCCAGGGATAACCCTTGGAGCAGGGGCAAAGGCTTCAGGTGATCAGCTCTTTTAGCAATCATTTGTGCTCTGTGACCAGCTCTGTTCAGCCGAGCCAGCTCCTTTCAGGGGTTACCCCAGCTGACGTAGATAAGAGATGGGAAGATCATGTGGTGTTCCACAGAAAGTCTTTAATGCAGGCTTCAGCAAAGGGAGCCAGTGATGATCTAAGCACTGAACTGGGCAAAAGTTAGGGTTTTTATAGGGAAGGGGAGAATTGGGAATGTGACTAATGGTCTGAGACTGGAATGAGATGGCCAGTAGTTAACGGGGAGATAACATGGGGTCCTGAGGCAGGGAAGGGTCCACAGCTTAGTCACAGTGACTAAGCAGTTTTGTCTTATATTAGGGGATCGATCTCCAGGCAGGAAGCTTGTCAGACTGGGCTTCCTCCACACTTCCCAGCTGTCATCCCCTCCAAGCATAGAAGAACCTTCAATCTGCTAGGCACTTTTCAAGCCAGCAGCTCTTGGTAGCCTCTTAACATGTACCTTTAGAGTAGAGGGGAGCAACTCCAGCCCAGACATTTGGGAATTGCTTCCAAGACCAGTCCTTGAGGTTAGACTTGTTTGTTTGAAATATATATATGTGAGGGTGTTGAACCACTGGCACATGTTGCTTAGAGAGGTGGTGGATGCCCTGTTGTAATTATTCCAAGAACCCCTTCATTCTTGCCTCCCGTGGGGATGTGCCTGTCCTTTCACAGAACATGGGCGGGAAGGGGTCTCAAAATATATACAACATGGTCCTAAGGTATCTTAAACACAGGAGGTTCAGACTTGCAAGACGTAGTCCCATGTTTATTGTATATGAATCGCTCGGGGGCAAGAAAGAGGCCGAGATGTCTTGGGTGCTATCTCTTAAACTAGGGGGAGGGGGTGGTCAGAGGATACAGGGGAGTTACAGCCAATGAGATAGGGAAAGGCAAAGGAAGGTTAGGTAGGGACTAACCTTATACAAAACCAAGGGTGAATTCTTCCCTTGGGACATACCATAATTTTTTAAATGCACTACAACAATGCTCTATCACTAAAAACATTCCAAGTCAGGTTGTACAGGGCTCTGAGCAACCTCATCTACTTGAAGATGACTCTGAGCATGGCAGGGGGACACAAACCATTCTATGATTTTGTGAAAGGATTAGACTGAAGTTGTTTGATTTTTGTTTTGTAAGATAGCTTCCCATTTTAATAATTAATTGCCTTTGTTTCCCCCACAGTAAAAATAAAACTGCTTCCTCCTCTGATTGCTGTCTTATTCATGACCACCATGTTATGGGTGTGTTTATTCTGGCATCAACATGCTCCTTGTTCCTCCAGGGAGCTCAATAGGAGCAACCTATGCTCTGTTTAAACCATCAAAGCAAGATAATCATCAGACATGTTTTTCTGCTGCTCTTGGAAATTGTATGGTCTTGTGGCATAAAATTCTCTTTAAAAATCAGTTGGACCTGGGCATTGGAGAACAGTAACAACAATTATCATAAGGAAAATAATTTTCTTCTCCCTTTTTTGCACTTAGTTGTGAGGCATCTTATTCCAAATGAAGCTACTTAGACAGGGGTCTGTATGAGTTTTTTGCTCAACTTCTGATTAAACATCTATAGCAACTATACAATATGTTGTCCTCTATATAAAATGGAAAGTATAGGAAAGAAATTGAGTAAATTAATTTAGTAAGAAAACAGTTTGTCTCCAAAAAGTTTTTCTAAACCTCCATTTCCATGTTCATAATACCTTGCAGTTGTATGCCTAGGAAAACTTCCTACTTTCATGTCTGTAGCTCACAGTTAATGTTTGTAAAGTGATTGATAGATACAACTGGGCAGGCTTTTGCTATGGGTTTAAAATTAGCAACTCTTTTTTGTTGAAGTCTGAGTGAGTCAGCTCTTTCCGTTGTCATTGTTCCTTGGAAGTAAAGATTGATGACAAAGATCTAATAATAGTTTGCGGTACAAATGTGGTAGAAGAGGAAGTCACAGTCTTTTTAGTAGTGTGGGAAGGTGGGTCCATTAGCAGTGCAAGCACTGTATGTCCTGGCTGGGCTTGAAAAGGGGATAGGCCTGTGCTGAATGGTGGATGGGAAGTTTGTCCTCACTGTTTTGCTAGAGAGGGACTGAGGAAAGGCAGGTAGTAAGCAAGAAGCAATCATGAATCAGTATCTACTGCTGCACAAACAATATATAAGGACAGGCCTCTCTGGCAAATTCGAAGGGAAAATGCTATAATTAAAAGGCTACCTGCCCTTAGGGGGACTTATTATGAATATCTGCCAGATGAAATGGACATTTGAACCATACCCAAAGGTACGGTGACTGGAAATAGTTATCACATCTGTTGGCAGTTTCTTGAATTGGGCAGATGTCCAAGAGAAACATCACACACAGGATATAATTCTCCCAGCAAAGTCATAATTTAAAATTGCAGTGACCAGTGGCCTCATAAAAACAGACAGAAAGTGCTGTTGATTCTTCCAGCAGCCATTTCTTCATGCCTCAGCATAAAATGTTAATGCCATGACATTTGTTGTTGGCTTAAATCATCCTAATGGAACAGAAAGTATTACTGAACTAATTCATCCCAGTGTTTTCCACAGCAGATGTTTTATCAGCAGTTTTAAGATAATGAAATTAAAAGAAAAATGTTTACCAGTTAGATTTGAGCATATGCAGCTTTATATGTTTACTAAAGAAAGTGTGTAGTCCCCATCATATATGATCTCTATTTATAATCAGAATTTGTATTTAGGACAGGAAATCAGTTTTTTTCTTTTGCAATTTTTTTTTTTTTTTTTACCTTGGCACAAAGGTGAAATGTTTCAGAATTTCTTCAGTGGTAGGGAGAGCCAATGATAACAGAATTGTCCCAAATTTCTCAGAGAATTCCCCAGACTACTGAAGGAAACTATAATGGGATGAGAAAGATCATTCTGTCATGGTTAGATGCAACTTTTCTTCATGCAGCAAATGATGAAGAAGCCAGTGCATCTGAACAAATAAAGCAACAAAATCTGGAAGAGAAAGAGCTGATAACACTCAGTTTTTTCTCAGTCTATTTGAACTTGCATAAAATTTCTGGGAAATTAATGGATTCACATAGGTAAGTTAAACGAGATGGATTTGCTACTACTTCAGTGAAATGTGAGGTAATAATAATTCTCACGTTGTGTATTAAAAATGCACTTCTTGTTCTGAGCAAGAGATGAACAGACCCCTACTCATAAAAAAAATACTTTGCTATTAGTAGGGTTTGTATGTTTTTTTTTTAAATTTTCTTTTCTGTGCAAAAATACACATCAGAAATTCTTCAGGGCACTGCTGAGATGAAAATACAGAAAACCCTACTCAAATAACAGGAGCTGTTACATCAAAGGATTTTGCCCAAGTCTCCAAAATCTTAATTGAAAACCATAAAAAACTACAGAGAAATGAAGTCAATCCACAGAAGACCAGCTTTACTCCCAGCTAGCTCACATTTCTTATCTGTGATGCTCAATGTTAAAAGTAATGTATCAAGAAAAGTCAGGAGGTTTTAAATGTTTGTGTATGTGTGCTCATAAACAGGAGACCCCAGATTAGCTTTCCCTCACTCACAAGTGTGTATATATACAGATAAATATATGTATATGCACATGTATATATAAATATGTGCATATATGTATTTTTTTTTTATATGCAAAGAGTATGTGTGTGTAACATATTTCTGTATTTCATTATATATGTCAAACCTGCTTACAAACATCAGCTCTAAGGGCTAGGAGGTGTGAGGAAACAACCACAAGACTGCTAAACAAACTCTCAATGGTAAATAGTTTAAAGAAACAGTCCCAGCAGACTACCAGAGCAGTTACAGGCAGAGAATTCCACTGGCTTATGGTAAGAGACAAGGGAGAACCTGACATCCTGAATCAGTGTTCATGTTGTGCCATTGCTCCACTCAAGGGGCACTGTCTTCTGTCACTGCCGTAGGCACTGCTGTAGCAGGAAGGGATCCTTTTGGCAATAAACATGGACTCTGCTAAATAAATTGCTGTGGAAAGAGTGGCTCTCTTTCCAGTTGCAGAATGATGAAATTCAGCTTTCCAGAATGAGTCCACATAAGGAGGAATATCAGTGATCTCTCTGTTGAGCAGGTCAGTGGTAGCATCTCAGCCATGCTGGCTCCACAAGCTGCACATCAAGTGTGCGGCATTGTCAGCAGTGGAACCAAAGAAAGAGAGCAGAACACAGGGCTGTATGTCAGGTTTGGTGTTGTGACCACTTCCCTGGGGTACCCATTTACTCTGTGGGGGAAGAACCTTTCCTTGATATCCAGCCTAAACCTCCCCTGACACAACTGCAAGCCATTCCCTCAGGTCTTGTCACTGGACACCATGGAGGAGAGATCAGTGTCTGCCCCATCTCTTTCCCCTCACAAGGAAGTTGCAGACCCCAATGAGGTCTCTCCTCCAGGCTGAACAGACCAAGTGCCCTCAGCCAATGCTCACACAGCTTCCTCTCAAGGCCCTTCACCATCCTCATGGCCTCCTATAGGCACTCCCTTACAGTTTAGTATCTTTCTTATATTGTAGTAACCCAAACTGCCCCCAGTACTTGAGGTCAGGCCACCACAGTGCAGACCAGAGCAGGACAATCTCATCTTTTTCCTGGCTGGTGATGCTGTGCCTGATGTCCCCCAGGACATGGTTGTCCCTCCTGGCTGACAGGGCACTCCTGACTCATACCTAGCTTGCCACTGACCAGGACCCCCAGGTCCTTTGCCATGGCACTGCTGTCCAGCCTCTTATTCCTCCATCCGTCTGTACATTCAGGTTTGCCCCACTTCAGCTGCAGAATCTAGCACTTACCTTTGTTTCCTTTGTTGAACTCCATATGGTTGCTGATTGCCCATCTCTCTAATTTTTTGAGGTCTCTCTGATGCTTGGGGACAGTCCTGTGCAGGTCCAGGAGTTGAACTTGATGATTCTAGTGGGTCCTTTCCAATTCAGCATATTCTGAGATTCTGGAATTCAAGTCAAACTGACTCATCAATCCACACCTGAAATTCTGGGTCACTCTTTCATTCTGCCGCACACCTTTCTCAAAATAACCACAGGTATGTCTCCAACCATCCTTCCACAGCTCCTGTTGTTGATCTCTGTTTCACTTATCAACGCCAAACTCTAAATCCTACTTAGAAAATGAGATCTTTAATCTTAGACCCAGTGAAACATCTTTTTTGATCTAAGACTTACAGTCAAAGAAGTGAATTAAATCCCTGTATGCCTTGACCTACCTCCTAAATCTTACAAATTGCAAATGTTCCTTCTTGATTTACCTCCACAGCATTTCTTGGCAGATAGATTATTTTATTTCTATAAGCTTCATGTCCACCAAATTCACCCTTGGCATCTCTCAAGAGATTGTTTGGACAGACTTACACTAATGGGGCATCTCAAAGTCCTGAGCAACATTGATACTATGTCATTGAAAGACAGTAGTTGAATGATGAACTGTGAAGCAAACTCTTGACCCTGTCCATTATCTAAGTGAAAACATGAAATACTTCTTTCCACTCTGCAAGAGTTCTAAATCTAAAAGTGCCTCTCTGCTGAGTTTTAACATCTTATTTTAGTTTGCATAAGGATCACTGCTATCTCACAGCCTCATAAGAATTTCAAAGGCTTTGGCAAAGTGAATTGAGTGCAAATTCCCATGTTTTCCCTAAGGCATTGAAGTTTCCACTCAAGGAACCCACCCATACACCAGCCAAGCCAGGTCTGGAGCACTGCCTGTGTGATGGTTCCACCTGATATGTGCAGGCACTCAGCAGCAGCCAGTGTTGCCACGGTAGTCTGGCCACAAGGGAGCCCTGTGGAGAGAAATGGCAACTACATGGACATTATGTGTGCTTAAGCTGTCCTTATTTTTATCTCTGACAGTGCCAAGTGAGCTTCACAAAAGGAATAGATCCTTCTTGGGAGTCTGGCAAAATCCAGATGCTCTGAACTCCAATTTAACTCAAACTAAATCCAAGATGTTTGTAGGTGGGGGAACTAACTCTTGGTCAGGTTGAAATTAGATTTAACACACTTCAGATGGCTGTTTAGTCAAACCAACTTTGTAAAATAAGAGGGTAGACAGGTTGTGGCTTCTCCTCTGGAGCAGTAGAGCTAAATGCAGGTGGGAACAGTTAACACAGATTGATTCACATCAGACCAAACTATCTAGACAGGTGGATAAATTACAGAACCATAGAATCATTAAAGTTAGAAAAGACCTCTAAGTTCATCAACTCCAACTGTTAACCTCAGTCCTGCCATCTTCACCATTAAACCATGTCCCCAAGTGAAACATCTACAAACTTCTAAGTAACTCCAGCAATGGTGACTTCATCACTGCCCTTAGCACCCTTTTCCAGTGCTTGAAAACATTTTTGGTGAAGAAGTTTATTATAATACCCAGTTTCTCTTGTCAAGTCACTTGTTAACTGAAGAGGCTGACCCACACCTGACTACAGCCTCCTCTCAGGGAGTTATAGAGAGCAAGAAGGTCCCCCTGAGCCTCTTTTTCTCCAGGCTGATCAACTGCAACTCCATCAGCTTCTCCTCATCAGACTTGATCTCCAAATCATTCACCAGCTCCCTTGCCCTTCGCTGGACATATTCCAGCCCCTCAGTGTCTTCCTTGTGGTGAGTGGCCCAAAAGTAAACCCAGCATTTGAGGTGCAGGCTCACCAGTGCCAGTACAAGGAGATGATCACTGCCCTGGTCCTGCTGGTTACACAGTTCCTGACCCATAACAGCTTTTGAGCAGGAGCCACATGTGAGTGCTGGAACAGATTGCTGTTTCAGCAGAGTTCAATCACTCCTAGCCACATTTCAGTGTTGTCTCACATGCAAGATACAAAAATGCCTCAAGAAGAGTGTCCTGGGGTGACTTTATGATACTGGTATCCCCAATCGTCTGGTTTATGTTATATATTAAGTTCTGCACCTTTAAGACTGGCTCTGAGAGCAAGAGAGGGGGAAGAAGAAGCGCACAGTTTGTGTTAAGGAAAAACATCACTCCCACACATCTCGCTCCTGGACTGTGGTGTCTGCAGCACGGACAGACAGCGGGACAGAGCTTCTCTCTGGCTTTTAGTTAGTTTTAGCTAGCTGAGGCAGAGGAGTTCCCTGGACCTTTGTTTGTTTTTTTCCCAATTTTCTTGGATCTGTGCAAGCCTGCTCTGGACTGAACACCCAGCCAAACCCCGGGAGCTCAGGCCTGTGGCCCACCGGGGCCTGGGCCTCGGCACTTTCCAGCGCCGGAGGGACTGATAAGAACCTGAGCGAGCCGAGCTACACCACATGAAAAAGACTTTTCTTCCTAGACTTGCCATCCCATCAAACAGCAAGAGGTTTTATTATTTAATATTACTCAATTTCTGTTAAATAAACAGCTTTTTCCACTTCTCTCTAAGGAATTTTTTTCCTTTTCCCGGACCAGTTAGTGGGGAGGGGCATTTCCCTGGGGAAATCCCCATTTAGAGTTTTCCTTCCTAATTTGCCCTAAACTAAGACAAAGAGCTATCATTTTCTTATCTTGGTGGCAGAAATTCAACTGATTGCAACCAAATTAATCCAATTGCAAAGGAAATGCATCAGTTTGAACCCAGATCTCCTCATCAGGAGCACACTGCAGGCACACAGTAACCCTGGCATATTATACAGCACAACAAATTAGGACTGCTTTACCTTTGAACAACACTTCTGGTCTGAGGCCACCCTGAATCCATAGCTGTCAGAAACTTGAGACTTTTCTCATGCAAAGTTTTCATTCTTTTCACTGTACAACACTGATTTAAAGGAAAAAGAAAAAAGAGGAAAAATGTATTTTTATCAATCTTAGGTATGCATTAGACCCAAAACTTTTGCTTGTCCTATTTTAGTGCTCTCCTGACACTGACTTTTTGATCCACAGTCTCCAGCACTTCACAAATAAACTTAGGAAGTATTTTAAAGCTACTGATATTTTTCTATTTTAATTTTGCAGGCCGTAGAAGAATATAGTTATATAGACTATGTAGGAATGTAACTGCCCATAAATAATGACATATGGCATATCAAAGAATAGCTGTCAGCTCCTGCAGTGTCTCACTAACTAAAATGATAATTAACCCAAAGTAATAAAAAGAAAACAACTGCAGAGGCTGGCTGTATCTATACTGCAAAATCCAGACAGGAGTAGCTGTTAAACTGCTACATTCTGCAGGATCTGCAGCTAGAAGTAGAACCAACACTCATATCCAGAGCCCCAGATCTCAACCAGTCTGAGGTCCACACAGCAGTCTACCTGCCCTGAATCCTTCTGTATTTCAAAAAAAGGGTCAGCTTGACTCCTGGCACAGGCAGAAACTTCAGTGGTGGCATTGCCAACACCCTGAGAGATGTGCAGCCCTAACTCTCTCCAACAAGGCTGAATGGGTAGGAAGGCCCAACATCCTTCCTGCCTTCTAGATATGGATATAACCCAGACAACTTCAATCTTTCTCTGGTGGGGAAAAGAAGTGTTGGTATCAATGAATTTGTGTGAAAGCAAAAGAAAAGTCTGTCTTGAAATATGGATCCCAAAAAAAAAGCTGAAAGAAGGCACAAGAGTGAAAAAAGATCTGTCCTCTTTGGATTTTGAAAGGATGAAATTAACAGTTCTGCAAATTCATAAGCTGATTATCAGAATCTAAAGGCTTTTTACGAGATCTGAGACTTACCAAAAAAAAATGTGGATCAAATTCTCTGGTTTGATGTTTCTGTAACAATAGTGAATTAATTAAAAAATACAGATTCATTTATAAAACAACAGTAAGTCTATTAGCATTTAATTAACTCCCACAAAATTCTTCTGCAAATGACAGCAGAATTCTTTATTTTTTGAAATGAAGGAAAACAGGAAAATACTTCATTTTATCATACACTGTCCAGTCAATGTCACCAGATTCTGTAACCTCAGGGGCCACTGACTTTTCTCACCTTCATGAGCACAGTAAGAATGAGTTTTAAAGTTTAAAGTTTAGCTAAGTTATAGAAAAAGTTCACAGGATAGCTATATCCAAAGAGGAGATGAATTAAATATAATTTCTTATGGTCTTGACTTTTCATACATTACTATCACTACCACTAATTTGCTGTAGTTTAGGACCAGAAAACCCATGCATGAGAATCACAGAAGGATAATTGCTTTCTTCTGCTTTCAAGCCACATTTTCAGATTTTAGGAAGCTTTTATTCCTACTTCACTTTATATTCCAAATCTTCTAGAGAAAAATCATGCTTAACTGTAATCCTTCATTTGATTCAGCAAGGGCTCATGGAATTTTTGTTGATATTTTGATCAAAGACTCTCTACGTCAGTATTTTCCAGCAATCTGGGGTGTAATCTCAATGACGAGTCTGGTTTAACAAGGATATTTAAGTAATCCTTGTAAGACAACATAGCTGGCCAAGGACAGCACAGCAAAACATCTTCCTCGAAACAAATGCACGACTTTTGATGGGGTTGGTATGACTTACAGCATGAGGTTCTGGTCAAGTCCACCAATTCTTGGAGCTGTGGAGGCTCAGTAAGGCTCTCACTCCACAGAGACCCTGTAGGTGCCAATTCATAGCTAATCTCTTTCTCGTTCCTGTTCTTTTCATCTATACAGTACAAAAGATTGAGTAATATTTAATTAGAAAGTCCAGCAGAGGTAGTTGGCTGTTAAATTTCTTTTTTAATTGACTTGGTGTCTATCCACCTTTAACTGTTTGGGGTTTTTTAAAAGTCCTGAGTCATATCTCATTACCAAAAGACAAAAGAAAATGGAGGGGAAATCATTAAAGAAAACTGAAGAATGGCTTGGGGAAGAGATTAACAACACACACATAGATTTGTCAGTTCTTAAAACACTCACTGGAAAAATAGATGAGAAATTTTGTTTACTGGTGACTATTAATGACTTGCACTTGCAGCTGGACTCAAGAACTGCTGAAAAACTACTGGGGGTCTTTAGAAGACATGGTAAGCATTTTTTTTCATTAAAGACAATCCCACTTGATTTACTCTGAAGAATGAATTAAGTGGAGTGGGCTTGTTGAGTGCTATGTCATTTCACCTTCTGTCGTTCTAATTGGGAACGGCGAGAAGAACGACACAGACTCTCAAGGGAGTCAGAACAGGAGAATTCTCTAGTTTATTACTTCAGGCCTGTTTTATAGGCAGATAGGTGGAAAGTACAGAAAGGAAACTCTTATTGGTTAGCAAATCAACACATCACCATCATTGGTCAGTGGCACAACACCCCCTGACCTTCTCTTGCAAGGAAAACAAGAGGACAGGCAAACAGCACCTGGCAGTTGTTTTCTGTCTTTGAGGATTGTTTTGAAATCCTCCTATGAATTTCCCAGGCTAGCTCTCAGGCAGGACTGAGAGGCTATGGGGCCTGCAGCCTGCTCTAAAGCTAGCATCCACAACCTTCTGATTATGTACTTGAAAAAAAGATAGTGCTTTAGAAATTGGTAGCATAATGGAAAGAATGACCTTTTTTCCTGAAAAAAAAGGAACAGGACTGCATCTCAACTAGCACACACTGCAAGAAAGATGATATGGTTTGACCTCAAGCATGTAGATCTGATGCATTTTGTTTGCCCTACAGAGAGATGCTACTATAGTTCCCATTCCATCTGCACATTTTCCCATGGTAGGAAAGAGCTTTTATTTAGCAATTAGAGCAGTTTGAGCAATTTTCATTTAATTCTCAGCTCTGTTACTGACTTATTAGCACACTGTTTTCACATCATGCACATATCTGTGTTGCAAAGGGTTCAATTTCTATAAAATGTTAAGAAATATAAAATTGGATTGAGCTACATTAAAATTCTACATATCTCTAGAAGTCAGCATAGAACTGACTTAGAAGAAATGTTGAAGTATAGAGAATAAGTTTTACTGTGGTCTTTATAAGATTCAGAAACAGAAACTCCTCTCTTCTATCACTGGGATTTTGTGAAAACACAAGTGAGAGAATCAATCACTGTTCAAAGTTGGATGGTGAATTTAATTAAGGCATAAAGTAGGTTTTAGAATGTTGTCTGGCAAGTTTCAGAAACCCATGTGCTCAAGAGTAGTGATTTTATCTATTGTGACTAGAGGAGTTCAAATTTCCTTGCCAAAAAAACCCTATGCATTTGTAGTGTGTATTACCACAGTACAAGATTCCACTTACCTGAAGTATTTATATTTCACAAATCAAAACTTCAGGCAAGAATAAAAATACCCAGCTTTCGTGAATGGAGCTAGAAAAACACAGCCATTACAGTAATGCACTGTTATACACATTGACATTTCTGATGACATTTGTTCCAAAATCCCCATAGAATGTACCTGCTTCTACCAAAAGAAAATAATAAGATTTCTATATATCTTCCTCTGAGTTTATCTCCCTCAGGAGAATTCCATATGGGCTCTTAATTTTTGCCAGCACCCATAAATGTTTTACAGGTTTTAATAAATTACTGCTTTCATTTATTCATTGTTTTTAGAGTACTCCTCAATATTGACCTCCTGCTCCTTTTACAGTCAAAACACTGGGGGGGTGGTTGGGTGTGTTTATAGTCTTTAGGCACCTGCACTTCTATAGTAGTATGTACTCATAAATGTAATATCATTTATACAAGAGTGATAATCTTATGTATCTCAAGTCAATCATAGCAAAATGCCAGAATATGGCATACAAGTATTTCTCTGTGTTTAAGATCACACACAATAGTCACCAATGTGAAAAGCTTGTGTAAAGAGCCTTCCTGTCATCCAAAAAATAACTTAGTCCATATACATATCATCCATATACATCCAATACCATCCATATACAAAATTTGGGAAAAAATCCCCAGTAATTGATTAGAGAGTGTTTTTTCCTTCTGCATGAGGCTTAGAAATATTTTTGGGGAACAAAACATGAATGAAAATGTGGTAGTGCACATTCCTGGGCGTTCCTTAGTTTCTGTGTAAGCCCTCCCCGCAGCTGTGATGTGTTTTTCCTTTCCCCTCCCTGTCCCTGAAATGTTATCCCATAGGTTGGTGTTATATGTCTCCCCGCCCCTCTCCCGACGTTTGAAAATGCCCAGGAGATGTTTCCTCTTCCTCTTTTTCATCCCGGATCCCAGCCTGAATAAACATCCGATGTTATCCCGGAGGGAAAAGCAGCCCTTTGGTCTTTATCTTGGTCGTGAAGAGCTCCCCTGCCCTCTCCTCGACATAGCTAGCCAGGATTACTTCGGGAGGGACAAAAGGGGGCTTACTTAATGAAAACCTTGAACATCTCTTAATGTAAGTAGGTCACCTTTAATAAAATGATACAATGAACATGAAGCCCTGTCCCAAAACCTTCACTTGTAAAGAATAAAAATGTCAACTTCTTTCTCTTCCTCAGGAAGTCATAATTTCACATTTGATCTTTTGGTTTTCAAACCAGACAGTCACTTGCTCCCAGCCTCTTCCGAACGTGATTAATAGACTTATAGAAATTTAAAAGGTAGGAGTGGAGACACTCTTGTCATGGATAGCACAGTATTTAAAAATAGCGATACATCAGAGAAGTTTGGGGAAATAAGACAGGGGAAGAATAAGGCTTGATCCTGCAGCCAGAAAATAAATGGGAAATGGAATCACACCCACACCACCCCAGACTGCCACTGCTGGGACTGAAGCCCCTGTGCATTGGTGGCTCCTGTGACTTGACAAGTGCCCTACTTGATTCTCTGAACACTCTCAGTCAGACAAGTTTCTCAGTAAGTGTCTCTTACTGGTTCAACCCCAGGTTTCCCACCACAGCAGAGTCCCAGATGCCTGGCTCCTTTAATTCATTTAACTGTGATCAGCAACACAATAAAAAATAGCTCAAGCTGGTAATTCCAGGGAGGCACCCCCAATAAAGTCACCCATGGACTTTTATACCCTCACAGTCTGCAACATCAATTCCAACAGTGATTCTGTGTCTTTTCTCCTGCTGTTCACTGGCTCCTGCAGAGCCTCTGGGTGACCAACAGCCTCTCCCTGACCAGTGCTCCAGATGCCCACACCCTTTTTGCAAAGCATCAGCCCTGATTCCCGGCTCTTTGCCTGGAGCTCCAGCCATTCCCCCCCATCCAGGGCACAACCTAGAGCTCACACTGCACCTGCATACTCAGCTACCTGCTCTAAATATGTTTATCAGCAAGGCTCAATGTCGTTCTAATTAGGAACGGCGGGAAAGAAAGACACGGACTCTCAAGGGAGTCAGAACAGGAGAAATCTTCTAGTTTATTGCTCTAGGCTTGTTATATAGATTAGTTTGTGGAAAGTACAGAAAGGAAACTCTTATTGGTTAGTAAATCACTACATCACCATCATTGGTCAGTGGGGTTCACCACCCCCTGACTTTCTCCTGCAAGGAAAACAAGAGGACAGAAAAACAGCACCTGGCAGTTGTTTTCTGTTTCTGAGGATTGTTTTGAAATCCTCCTATGAATTTCTCAGGCTAGCTTCTCAGGCAGGACTGAGAGGCCATGGGGCCTGCAGCCTGCTCCAAAGCTAGCATCCACAGCTCAAGCCCCACACAGAAGCAATATCACAGATGGCATGCTTACTTTTACAGTGCTATGCAATTGCACATAAGCTCTGTGTCCCTGGCTTAAAAAAGATTTGGTTCCTAGAAAAACCCTTCTTTTTATTTGCAAGAGTGACTACAAAAACTAAGTGTTGCCTTTTCAGTTTGCTGTATGAGTCATATTCTGATTTGTCTCCACATTAGCGAGCACTAAAATCACGTCTTCCTGACCTCCAGTGCTTAGCAAATGTTCTAAGCACATCAAGCCTTGTAAAGAAATTATCTTGGAATAAGAACACATCCACTCATCATAAATCAATAGAACAGAGACCACAAAAGCTAACACTGTATGAATATTTTAGGATGAGACTAAAACTGGTTTGGTAGCTGTGATTAAGCATTTTGTTCATTGCCATTGACAGTCTGTTCCAAGAGAGAGGCTGGTGTAGCTGCTTGACTGTTATCTTCCCAGTCACTCCACATTCTCAAAGCTATTTATGCCAACATCCAAGAGACATGAAATACTGGAACTAAGGTACTATGTTCCTTCAGTCACAGTCTCTTCATTAAATTTAAAAAAGAAAATCAAGTCTTTTGTTCAAATACTTTAAAAGTCTGTGTCATGTAATGCAATTGTGGCTACAATTGCAACTGATGACAGCAGCTCTTCAATCTCTCCACCCTTATTAACGCAGCTGAAAGGCAAGAACAGCTGGAAACCATGGAACTCATTTGCTGCTGGCTATCTTGAGTGGCACAGTCCCATTTAGAAAGCTATTGAAAATATGGAATTTCCAGAAAAATCATAGCATCAACACAAACTTCCTAGACGTGTTCCTGTGAAAAGGAACTCACAGACTGCTTTAAACTGCTACACGACCCCACACAGGATCATTTGAAACGACCTTGTTTCCAGTCCATATGGTATTGTGTTTAATGAGATGATGAGAAGCAGACCATAAAACCATTATCTACTTCTGGTACAAACTAATTAGGGGTAAAGGTTTGTGTGCAGTATCCACAAAACTGTCTATAAACTCATAAGGTACTTCAGTCAGTGACTGAATGAGTCAAATCACATCTGTCCTTGGGAAGTTTTATTCTTATATACTCCTCAACTGTGAAGAAAAGAAGCTAAAAGTCTTATACTTGTTTAATAACGGAAATTAGCAGCAGGAGTAGCTAATTACTGAGTACCTTGACATTCCTTACCATTCTAACAACTCCAGATTACACTGGTTTTAAATTCTGTAATTATCAGATATCTTTTTTAACTCATAAATTGAAAAAAAGAAATAGAATAAATTAATTTTATCTTTGATGATTTTACATATTTATTTTCTCTTTTACTGTGAGAAGCTACATTTTTTTTTATTTCTGTGGTTCTTAAATCACAACAGAAATTCTTGAACAATCAATTCATATAGCTATACAGTTATATATTATATAGTTATCAGTGAAAGTCTTGTCACTAAACAATAATATGCTTGTAGTATTCATTTACCGATCTTGGCTTCATATAAAAGAATGTAACACTTCATAACACTTATTTCTGGAGTGGTACATCTACCAAGTTGCTATCTATCTATCTATCTATCTATCTATCTATCTATCTATCTATCTATCTATCTATCTATCTATCTATCTATCTATTTATTATAAGATCATTCCTGCCTTGAGAATGAGAATTCTTTCTCCATTGCAGAAGTGTTTTGTCTTCTGAAGACAGTTTGGGATACCTGTCCCAATTTCAGTCATGTCTTTTCCAGCCCTCTTCCTATCTAGACCAGATCTATCTGGAGAGACCAGATCTCTCCCAATGTAATGGGTGCACGTTTAAACTGTTTTATCTCACAGTTTGTGTTGTGTGTTACTGACGCTCCATCCAATGGAGGACTGGTTCTCTGCTCTCAAGAAACTGGGAAAGCTGAGCTGGGTGTGCAGCCCAAAAACTCCACAAGACACACAATGCCTTGTTGTGACCACAACAGCTGAAGCCCAGGCCATGGGCTAAATGAAGTCAATGAACATTTACGAACATTCAGTGATGGGGGTTCACAAAGAGAAGGGTATAGGAATATATTATAAAAGATGGGAAAAGAGGTGATGGCTGTTGGATAATGGAGGACCTGAACATGATGAAAATGATAAGGAACAGAAGGTGGAGATTGTACAGGGTCTGGCTGGGACAGAGTTAATTTTTTTTCACAGCAGTCCATAAGATGCTGTGTTTAGATTTTGTTACTAAAACAGGCTCGACAGCAGACTGTGTTGGCTGCTGCCAAACAGTGCTTGCACAGGACACCCAAAGAAGAACAGCAGCACCATTGTTATCACCAACTGCTTCTGCAGCCCAGGACAACAGAACTCCACACTGAGAAGCTGCTGCTCAGAATTTGTGACTTTATGCCAAAAGCTTTTAGCGAGAACTTTAATTCTCTGAACTCTTTGTCTTTGAGACTGGTGCTTTTATACAATAAATACCTTTCTAGCAACCAACAATTGCTCATGTCTCCTTGAGACCTGGAAAACCTCTTGAATCCCCATTAAAGCTTCAACAGAGAATAAATCCTTTCTTTTCCTTTCCTGATGCACACAGCTTTTGCTTCACCTCTCACTCAATGCATGAGTGCTTTTGCCTTCCTTCTAATTTCTCCCCATCCCATGGGTAAGTGAGGAGATGAGAAGGTACTTAGGTTCTGGCCATGCTCAAGCAATCCAGAAAATTCAGAATCAGTCATATATTATCCAAGGAATGAAATCCAAGTGAACCAACTCAGAAAGGGTCCTGATTTATTCCATCTTATAATGATCTTTGCTAGGATGCCCAGTAAGGCTTTTGCATGCATTGGCACTTCCAGGAGATCAGTCGGATTTTTCAGGTTATGTTTTCTATGTTACTTCTCTGTCTTCAAGATCTTTTTAAAATATGGCCTTTTCTAAAGACTCCTGGGCCTCTGTGCTTGACCCCACCACTGTCAAAAGGAGAGATGAGCACTGAAAACAGTGTTTTGAGGAAAAACTAGGTAAGACTGGGAAAGACATGTAGCCTGTGTATGCTTTATGCAGTTATTCCACATTTTACATCACTTTCTTAATTAATAAGCAAACAAAACAAACAAAAACAAGCACAGACAAAGCAAAAGAAAGCTACCTACAGTATAAAAACTCCTTTTGTAAGACCCAAAGGAGGGATGTGGGGTGTACAAAGAACAGGAACTGGGCAGTTTTGTCCTCATTTGGAGAAAAGAATGTAATTTCATCTGTCCAGAGGAAATTTATTCTTGGGGCTTCTTTGAGATCATTAATCTGGGGGCCTAACTTTCATGTTTTACAGTTTCACAGCACATAACAGCATAATTAAAATTACAATGCATGGCATGGCATACCTTGCTCAAGCAATGACACATGACAAGCCATGAATTTTTGTGAGATTATTAGCTCACTGTCAACAATGTGACAACATGAAAGGCCAAAGGTCAAAGGCAGAATCACTTTAATCCTTCAGACAGTATTGTAATTAACCCAAGTTCTGTTTTATACTGCTGTGAAACAGAATGGGTTTGGGCAAATAAAGTTTAAGTATTTACTGGCCATCAAGAATGCTGCGCTTCACCTCCCCAGCTGCCAGTAAAGAAGCACTCTTTTATTACCACTCTCCCAACTAAATAACACCTTGTGTTAACAAACATAGTTCACTCAACAAAAGGTTCATATTCTTACAGACAAAGTTACATTTATGGTTGGATATCTGTTTTCTTTCCTTTACCAGCATGAAATATCCCAAAGTAGTCTCTTCTGGTGCTACACTTAAAATATTTTTGTCATCTATTAATATAGGAGAAAAAAGCCACATGCAACAGACTGTAGACTGATAATTAGTCGTATTAGCAGTATAATATATA
Source organism: Pseudopodoces humilis (assembly GCF_049639895.1). Lineage (NCBI taxonomy): Eukaryota > Metazoa > Chordata > Aves > Passeriformes > Paridae > Pseudopodoces > Pseudopodoces humilis. The sequence goes on from NC_142203.1 coordinate 10,370,291, forward strand.
TCTTTGAAGAATTAATTCAGTATTTATCTGGAGCATGTGATACATTATGCCAAGAAAAATCCATAAACACCTTTCTGTGTCAGTATTACCATACATAATGCTGTATTACCATCAGTATTAACATTTACCTCAGCTGAATGTGACCATTCAGACCTCCACTGCAGCATCAGCTCTAGGACAAAATTCCGTCCTTAGTTACACAACAGGAATCTGTGTTTCCTAACAAGAATTGAGAGAGGCATCAAATAAGGATGTGGACTGCAACTGGATTAATTCCTGCAGACAGCAGTGCAGCTTGGCCACTAGTCCGGCAGAATGCATCAGATTTTTGAATCTGTGAATCTGAACTTTGTAAATGATTAAGATTTCTTACTTTGCTGTTCATGTTTTTGTGCAATCCAAATGCCTAATTCTTCTTACAACTATTTATGGTATTATTATATACAGAATCTTCCATTTTACACGTTTGCACCCCCTGTAAAAGAGTGCAGTGCAAGAATTTTCATTTCTTTGAATATGAGAAAATGTGGTTTTTATATGTGATCTACATACGTGTTTTGAAGGTGTTTAGAAATGTTTAGTCGTATTCAAGAAGGGCAAGGTGGAAGAAAATTTCCTTCAAAAGACAGAACTGAATATTCTCTGAGGAACTCTATTATCCAAAGGCAAGAGATCTGAACTTTCAAAACTTGTGCTTCGCCCAAAGGATGAAGTTAATCAAAATAGGTTTTGCACAGGTACACTTAACTGTTAGATGTAGTCTAAAACATGTCTCATGGTAGCAGAATGTATTGGAGTGTAAAAACGCTCGCTCGCGGTGAGAGACTTCTCCTGGGTCAAGCTGTTCAAGTATAAGCAATTTATTATAAGGGTAAAAAGAGGGGAGACCCGTGTCCGCCACCAGCCTCGGCGTCCACGTGGTCCGGGGGAGGAGGAGGGAGAGCCGGCAGAGCAGGGGAGGAGAGGTTGGAAAAGGGGAGGGAGGGAGTAAGAGCAACAGAGGGAAAGAGGGAAAAACCAGAGGGAGGGGTAAGGAAGACGAGAGGGGTAGGAGCAGGGAGAGGGGGCTGAGAGTTAAGAGTGGGGGAGAGGGGTAAAGGGGTAAGAGGTAAGGGAGAGAGGTTCAGAGGTAAGAGCGGGGAAGAGGGGAGCTGAGAGAGGGGTAAGAGAGAAGAGCGAAGAGCTAAGAGAGCGAAGTTCTTGTTACAATCTAAGATATGCTTTCCTATAGTGAATATTCTAATTCTTAGTAACCAGTCACCATGAGACACACCCAGTAAAGAATTTACATCCAGCCTATGCGCTTCCCTATATTAACATACAGTGTTGCATTTTAGGCTCTACAAGCTTTACAAGTTCTTTCCTTGCTTCTTTACCTTTGGACTTTCTATCAGCAGAAAGACATGGTTTTATCAACAGGGATTCTCATTTAGCTGGCTAGGCTATTGTTCTTTGGTTAACCAGTACTCAGTATCATAGGACTCAAAGCAGGCTTTCATTTCTACTTTGATTCTAGCCTTCATATTTTCAGAATCTAGTGCCAAATAATCACATTCATAAGGTTTCCCCGTTTCACCCTCCCCAACAAGAATGATTATGTTACTCCTGGAGAATGCACAGGCTTCTCTGGCACAAAATTATTCAGAGTACCTCTTGCTTCTTATGAGCTCAGTAGAGTGCAAGAACAGTGTGACGTAATTGCTAATTAATTTAGTGTAAAAATCTTAGGTAAAAAGCAACTTACTGCCACTTTGTTAAATTTGGCAGCCTGATGTGTCAAAACAGAAGCTGGCTGTGCCATCTCCTTACAAGCTGTAAATGACTGATATACTCTCTGCATCCTTCATGGCTGGAGATGAATAATGTACACACATCCTGTACTTCCAGTGAAAACTGCCAGGTACTGCTTGTAGCTTAAAATACTGTTTTTCTTGGCATTCTTCAATGCCTGTTTTTCACTCACAAATTGACTCTCATGCTATTCCTTTAGATACCACTCCTAATGCCATTTTGAGCAGAAAAGAAAGAAAGAAAAAAACCCAACCAAACAAAAACCAAGAAAACCTGACAGGTTGATAAGCAAAGAAACAAAAAAGATTTCCTAGGAAAATTCACCCAGTATGTCCTGCATGTGTTGGGAATTGGAAAATTGGCAAATTGAGGAATCAGACCTGGGCAGCTACACAAAGCATAGACAAAGCATAGACAGTTCAAGAACACAGGGACGACATGTATTGCTTTAAACTTCAGTATTTTACACTACTTCCAAATATTCTCCCATTCCCAGATTAAGTGGGGTAACTTTCACTAGTTTTGATATTAGATGATTAGAGATTATTAGAGATGATTAGTCAGAGTGATGACATTAATGCCATGATTAGCTATAAGGAATCAAGTTCTCTTTCTTCTGCACTGATGTGCAGGACCTCATTTGCAACAGGTGGTAAAAGGATGATGGCACCTCATGGGTCAGTCTCCATTTCCTAAAAGTTAGCACTAAAGTGGAAAACAGTGGGATAAATCATATTAGGGTCTTGGAAACATTCCCAGTCAGATTGGATGAGACTCTGGGCAACCTGGTCTGGTTGATGATGTCAACACTCACAGCAAGTGGGTTAGAGGTACCTCCCAACCCAAAATTAAACTATTATTCTATGATATCTGCACAGCACTGGACATCCAACAGTTTTGCATTCCATCCATTGCCACAGGCTCTTAGGATTTTCAGGATGGCAGTTTCCCTCTCTGTCTGCCTGTGCCATAATAAGTGCTTTCCATTACTATAACAGCAAAGGTCCTTATGGAGGTTCTTGAAGAGAAGATTAGAGGAAAACCTGATAACACCTTATTTTCACCTGTATTTTGATAGAGAATACCTGGCTGTGGGCCACATCAAACTGAGATACAGCCATTTCAAATCTCAGCACAGCAACAATCTCCTTTCATCCCTTTCAGCCTTTGTGCCTGCATAAACTGTCAGGTTAAAGTGACATTCTACTCCTCCCCAGCATACACTCCTGAGATAAAGAAATATCTGTCCCGAGGTATTCAGGGGAATATGGAAATCACCTGCAAACAGCAGGGATGTAAGATAGACATCATTAGATACTTTGTATATGATCACAAAAGAAAAAAAAATGCAATCTGCTAAAAATTAGCAAGGATCACCCAGACAAAGGTATTTTAGAGATTTTCATTGTGTCCAGAAAAGAGAGCTAGACTTCTGAGATGCCAGAACTGTGAATGAATAATTCCTTCCCTAAAAGAATTACTTATTCTGGAAAGCACATGGTAAGGCATGAAAGAGTTTTGACAGTTTATTCATCGGTTCTACCAACAAAACAAAATAATGTTTCACAGAAAGACAACACTCATTTCTCTTAGCATCTAGGTCGATTTTTCTTACTGATTCTCAGGTTAAACAAATTCACTTTATTCCCACTCACTAGCTATCAGATACCTGAAATTCTGTCAGAACAGTTCCAATCCAAATATTAAGGCACACTGTTCACTATTTAGGAAAAAAAAAAAAAAAAAAGAAGATATTAAATTTATGATGAAAAGAAATCTAAAAACCAGTAGAACCACAGAGAGGAGAAAGCTAAAGGCAACATCATGTAGCTCAGGGAATGAATAAAGCTACACATCATGTAGCTCAGAGAATGAATAAACCCCCAATCAAACAAGTGTGTTTAGAGCTGTGAAATTTTAAAATGATACAATATATGTTTGTCACTCAAGCTGTGGCATTCATGTGCTAATAGAAATTACCAGACCATGATGATAACATCAGTCCCTCCTAAAAAAAAAGAAAGTGTGTTTGAAATTGTTTGATGAGGATTCACTTGACCGACAACAAATAATTTCCACCAGAGAATTTTATTTTCGGGGATGAAAGCCCTAAGTTCAGAAGATATTTGGAATGTCAGAATCAGATAATGGTTTGGAGAGTCCATCTAGTTAAGATGAGACCATCTAGTAAAGATGAAAGACCATCTAGTTCCAACTCCTTGTCAGGGGCAGGGACACCTTTCACCAGACCAGGTTGCTCAGAGCCCAGCCTGGTCGTGAACAATTCCAGGGATGGATCATTCACAGTTTCTCTGAGAAACTTGTGCCAGTGTCTCACCACTCTCAATCTAATTATTCCTGATAAAATTACCTACTTCCAGTACTTTATTTCACTTAGAAGTTGTTCTTCAGAAAACTTGTTTCACTTGTTTTCAAAAGGTAATAAATGCAAAAAAGGCATGGGCTGGATTCCTCAGAGAAAGGAAGAACAGTTTTTTAAAATCAGGGGAAAAAACAGAAAGGAGGTGAGGTCTCGGGGTATTGATTTAGAGAAACTCTCAGCTCTGGCCATGCACCAGTGTCTTTGGTCACTGCAAATGTCGGTAATCTTTCCCCGAGTTTTATTTTTCTCTTACATGTCTTGTGAGACACCTGCATTTGGCAAAATCATGAGTTGCAGCATTGCCTTCCCCAGCTATTGTAGTGATAGTTCTTTACAGAGATTTTTAAAATAGATATCTCTGTTTGCCAGTAGAAGCTGAAGAAAATTAATTTAAATAATCCCTCCCCTTGTCCATGCAGTGAATTCTTACTGCAGAGAAATCTGCTGTGTGTCCCAGCTGAGATGAGCGGTCTTTCCAGTTTTAAGACAGTTAAATGAGAAGTTGCCATGAATTAAACCAAAACTAGGGGCAACACTAAGCCATAGTCATGGCAGAGAAGGGTTGCTCTGGAGAAAATAATATCTCCAGTGAGTAAACCAGGATTAGAAAAAAAACCTAAAATGAGAGCTTGGTCATAACCTCTGTATTGCCTAACACATCAAATAGTCCTTGTTTTTCCTCAGATAGCTGATATTCCATTTTTTTTTTTAAACTGTAAAAAACTCAGTGCCTTTACACAGCAGATGGCAAATGCTGCTCAATTATCTTTTCTCACACATAGTAGGATATTTTGGCTATGCTTTAGCTAACATAATTTGGCAGACTGCCAGGAAAAAAAAAAAAAAATCACCTTAAGACTAGGAGTTCCATTTTTTTACCATTGGTTTCACAAGATCAGAATCTTCAGACTAGGTAATCAGAAAATTGTTTGACAGAAAAGATGCAAATCCACAGGCATCCAAGAAAAGGTATTCAGTGCAAACCTAGATGAATGAAAAATGCAGAAGACATGTTAAATTGTGTAATAATTTGGGTGATGCTGAATTTTTCCAGCTACCTCCAGGAAAAGTGTAGAGAAGGCAGAACCAGACAGACCCCAACTGGGGGAAAGGGGATCTCTGGTCACCATGAAAGTGGTCAAACACCAGCACAGGAGCCCAGGGAGCTTGTAAAGTTTCCAGCCTTGCAGGCATTTGAACCCAGCAGCCCAAAGCAACCTGAATCAGATGGATCTGTTCCAAAAGGCGCATTTGGACCACAAAAGGGACCAGAGACCTCCAGGGGTCCTCTCCAATCTGCATCACTTTCACATGTGAATTCATGTTGTAAATATTGGCTTTTCACAATTATTCTGATAAATATATATTATATGCTTTCACTATATTCTTTTCTCTCTTAGCAAGTTATAGGCTTAGATAGGAATTCTGAATGGTAAGGATATGTTTCATCCGGACAAGGCAAGACAATGGGAGGATCAAGCTGTGGAAAACAGGCTGTTATCAGCAGCAGGAAAGGGAGAGCAAACTGTTATCAAAAAGCCGGTACCAGGACGTGGGCAGGGGGGAAAGATAAGCTCAGCTGCCCTCAGAAGAAGGATGAGGGGCCCAGACCCTTATCAACAACTGACCATCTGCAGAAAAAAGGAAACCAGACTCCAAAAGAATGCTGACCAGCTAGAATAATGATGACCAGCAAAAAAATTATGCTGACCAGCAGAAACTGAGACTGTGCAAGAGCATGATCCAAGAAGGCGGAACCAGGGAGGGGACATGCTTGAATATGCATTAACCCCTCACAGCAAGGATGGGATAAAAGGGGTATCCCTAAGATACCAGGTGTGCTCTTGGCAGCGCGCCAAGGCACCCGGCCGTAACTCTTTCCTTTACCTTATGTCTCTTATTGTCTTTATTAAACTTTTTTAAAATTTTACAGGAGTGAACTTCGTTTTTCACGACTTGATTGATTCTACCTCTTACATTCACTTAATACATGCATCAATCAATCCATAATGGAGTATACTTCTGAAATTTCCCTTTTTTTATCATAACACTCATTTTAAGCACGGGAATTTTACCTCAGCAACATTCAGTGAAACACCAAGGTGCGTCAATAAAGTACATAAATAAATAATTCCCATAAGAGAGTCAGATCCTCCTCCCTTGTTGTCTTATTTTATGGAAAGAATCAGTCCACTAGGAAAGACGTTCAAAGTGTCCAAATTTTTTTTTTTAAATCCCATATTTTCAAAAAGCTTTTCTCAGGTAAATCTGTGTCAGCAGATTTTTTGAAGGAATGGTAATTTTTCAAAACACCTTTAGCTAACAGGCTGCTGGCACAGAATCAAGATTCCTGAATAATTTAGTACTGTTAAACTATTCTATCACCTGCATCTGTTATTCTCCCACTTGAACAACAGTGTTCATTCATCTGAATAAGCCAAAAACCAAGCTCTCTGCTTATTTTTGTGCAAACAACAGGAGGTGTGTGATACTCATTTTTACTTGTGCCACTAAAATGATTAAAATGCTTCATTTCCTGGATTGTGACATCAGTATCACAGCATGCATTCCTGTGAATAAAATGCTAGGACCACACAGCAGGAGTGCTGTGCTGAATTACTGAGAGTACATAATCTGTTGTTATGATATTCTGGCTCTACAAAGCAGTCTGAAGTAGGCCAAGGTAGCCATTTGTCCTAAAAAACAGCTTCTATCCAATTCTCATAAAAATATTTTTGGACAGATAATCAGAACTGATTACAAACTCTGAATCATCAAAATGTGCTGTGCAGAAAGTCTTTGACAGTACTGGCATAGAAATTCTCCCTTCTCTAAAGCCCACTGCTCCCTTAGCCAGGCTTTCAGAGGTCAGCTCTGCCACCTATTTTCTCTGCGACCTAAAAGAAATGTTTGCTCCTCTTGCTGTCTTCATGCTCAATCTCCCCATACCAAGAGACACATGATCCGACCTGCTGGCTTTGGGGTGGGCCACTATAAACCAGTAATCAGCAACCCTCCTGTTGGGTGTTGGGGTTCCTTCCTTTTGTTCTGTCTCACCTGTGGTATTTTTACCCATCAGTGGTGGGGAAACCTTATCACTGGTACTTAGTGGATGCTTGAGAAACACAAATAGTTTGGCTGGGCCCAGGAGGGAAGGGGGGACAGGGAAAAAAGAGGGCAGGGGCATCTGGGGGCTGGCTGGTTTCTTCAGCTTCAGAGCAGGACACTTGCTGGGAGCTGTTTCGGCTGGGAGAAAGGAGTTCTCCACGACCCAGACCCATTCTTCTGTTCTTCACTGGTGGGCTTCGCACTTCCCATCCTGCCAGAACGTGCCAGTGCCAGCCACGGCCACGGAACTGCTGATACACCTCATCCATTGGCCCGGGATCTCTGTTCATTCCTGCCATTCCAGCCGGCTGTTCTGCTGAGTCCTGCAGGAGCACCAGGACTGACCAACCTAGGGGGGTTGCGAAGTGTAATATATGGGTGTATAATCTGTGGTTTATTGTATATGTATATAAGCAGTGAGAAGAAATAAAAACTAGTTACAAGTATCAAACACACATGCATAGCAAGGAATTGCAACATGACAGGCAGGAGCCAGAAGAGAAGTGTAATTCGCAAAAGAGCAGAATAGCACCAAAGAGAACAAAGCCCACTCAAGCAAGATTGGTGTACTAACAACTCAGTGATTTACGCCTGATACTGAACTGATCTGATTCTCCAGACCATGCATTTCAATACTCAGTTCCTGTAAAGCCACTCTAACCTTCCCTCCCTTCTCGGAGGTTTACTGTAGGTTAACAAACCTACAGTAAATATGAATATACAACAAACCCATCATTCTGCTCAATGTAAACCCTCTCCCTCTGAATTATTATAATTTTGAAATCAAGGGGCTCTCAGGCTGAGATCTGGGGATAGGAACAACAGTTTTTTACTACTCTGTATAACAAGGCAAACAAGCAAAAATAACTACAGCTTTAACAACAAAACAGAACCAGGGACTCCATGACAGTCTTCTCAGCTGAGACGAGAAAGGATGAAAGAATGGCTTTTGTTATAAATTCATATTGTGATATTGGCTTTTTTCAAGTAATAAGATGAATGTTATATGTTATATGCTTTTGCTATGTCTTTTTCTTTTTTCTCCTGAGGGCAGCTAAAAAAGTTTTAGGTGTAGGTCAAGAAAAATTTTGGACGTTAGGGCTATGTCCTGTCTGTACAAAGCAAGATAACCTCCAGGGAACAGATGATGGGATCTAGGCTGCTGTCAACACTGACCACCTGTAGAAGAAAGAACCCCAGCCCAAATAAAAAGATGATGAAACAGAAATTAAAACCAAATGCGCGTGCTCTAAAAAGGTGGACCCAGGGAGTGGCTACGCAAACTAGTTCTTTGAAACGTTTGAATATGCATTGAACCCCTACAGCAGAATGGGATAAAAGGAGTGTTCCAAAGACACCAGGTGTGTCCTTGGCAGAGAGCCAGGCACCTGGCCATTTTAACCCTTTGCTTTATTGTCTTTGTCTCCTAATTGTCTTTTTTTTATATTAAACCATTTAAAATTTATTAGGTGAGTGAACCTTGTTTTTCACATTGAGAGGAATGATGGGTTTGTCTTTACAAACAAGCTGTGGGTCTGCTGATAAGATGCAGCTATCAGTGAGAGACAACAGAAACAATGGGATGGATTCCACTAAAAGATCAAAGAGGCACTGAAAGAACACTATAAATTCCATAGAAGTTAAGAATTAAGAAGGGATTATGCATTGGGGATGGGGGGGAAGGTATCGCTGCCGGTATCAGGCGTTCCGGGAAGTCTGTACCTCTCAGGTACCTCAGCCTATGGGGAAAGAGAGAAGGGACAAGCGGCCGGGAATTAGGATAAAAAGGAGGCTGCGCCCTCCAAAAATTTGAGAGACCCCAGGGGAATGCCCCATGGCCTCTCCCTTTATTCGAATAAAGAAAAAAGGACTTCTCTGTCTCCTTTTTGGACATGAACAGCTGGCATTTGTGGATTAATTTTCCTGACAACACCTTGCTTCTGTTATAAATTAAATAGAGCCAAATTTATCAATAATAATTTTATTGAAGAATTTGCAAAATTGAGTTATGGAAACAACCACAATCACAGTTAAGGTCAAAGCATCGAGCCCGGGATCGGCGCTGGGTGAGTTTTGAATCAGCCTCTACTGCCCTGATTCTCTCAAGTTCACTGCTTGTCCTTTGGGGGAGTGAGTTTTTATGCAGTTTCTAGAGCCTGAGGCTGTACAGTTCTTTCTTCCAGGGTTTGTTGTATATTCATATTTACTGTAGGTTTGTTAACCTACAGTAAACCTCCGAGAAGGGAGGGAAGGTTAGAGTGGCTTTACAGGAACTGAGTATTGAAATGCATGGTCTGGAGAATCAGATCAGTTCAGTATCAGGCGTAAATCACTGAGTTGTGATCGGGCAGTGAGCGGAGCTGAAGGCATGCCTCACCCAGTTTCGGTGATCAGCTCCCCTTGGTGGCGGCCGGCACCAGGCGATCGATTGGGTTCCCGAGACTGTCCAGGAGACAGACGAGTGGCGGACCAGGGGGGTCCGTGAAGAGTCCACAGGGAAGGACCACTGAAAACCTCACTGGTGAGTAAAATGGGATCTTCGGGGAGGAAGCCTGGGAGGTCACCCAGGGAGGGTAGCACAGGCTAAACAGAGCACCCATGGAGGGTTGCAAGGCTACAGCCGGGAAGGGGTCCCGGCAAAAGGGATGACAATCCCATAATAGCCCCGGAGAGTCCCTTGGGGAGAATGCTGAGATCTTGGGACAGATTATGCATTCACACAGAGGTAACTATAGAGATGATGGCAAAATATTGTTATTATGTATGGCCAGAGTATAAGTTGACAAATGGACTTATATGGCCATCTTATGGAAGAGATAGAATTAATTTGTGTTGAGTTCTGTGAAGGTATCTAGAGGAGAATTGGAAAGGATATATTGAAAGGGAATGTGGATTGATATGGTTTAAACAAGCAACAAGAGAAATCTATGTGTTAAGAAAAAAAAAAAAGGAGAAGAGGAAAAGGGGGGGAAGAAGAAAACAGTGAAGACTAAGATGTTCTTCAGCACCTTCCCCCGTCTTGTCCTCTGGTGTTACCAGCTGACCCAAGGCCAGCTGCAGGTCCCTGTATCCACACCTTCCAGAACTAGAAGGGATCAGGGAAATGCTGTTCCTAAGCTTCACCTGAAAATAACAGTGGTGTAGGGGAAGGGAGCAGCATATCATATCAACGCCTGGAACTAGAAGGGATCTTGAGAATCCATGCCCGGGGGGGTGGGGCAAAAAGGCGAGTCAAGAAAGAGTCTTTGACAACAGGGGATGGATGGATTGTGTTGGTGTGCTGGAACAGAATTGGTTAATGAGGAGTGTGGAGAGATATGTTGAAGCAGGGACCAGAAGTGGAGGTGCGAGACCAGGAGCACTGGCTGGGGGCCTGTGAGGCTGCTGAGATTCAGCACTGGGCAGTGCCTGACCCCACCGGCCCTGGGCAGGGGCAGCAGCAGCTGTCGGCCCTTTGAGGCTGCGGGATGCCCTGGCTGCCTGTAGTGCTGGCAGCCGTGCCCGCCGGGAGCACTGGAGCGGGGAGGAGCTGTTTGGACAATGTGGCAGGACAGGGACTGGCTCTGGTATTCGGTGTGTGGTAAATAGAGTGAGCACAAGGAGGAAAGGCGAAGGTGATGGCCTTTTTCAGGCCAAAGAGGGAAAAACCGCAAGGTCTAAAGGGTCCCCCGGGACAGAGAGGACGAGATTGGCCACAAGGAAGTGGCAGAAGCTTTCTCTCCCCAGCAGGGGAGACCCAAGCCAGACAGAGGTTGGGAGAGGATCTGTGCGCTGTCTGCAGGGCATAAGACACTGAAAACGGCAATGTCTGCAAAAAAGCCAAAAGCAGCTGGACTTCGAGAAAGTCCAGAAGATAACAGAAATAGATTGTTAAGAATGTCAAAGGCTTTCATTGTATCTCATTATATCCACCAACCTAGAGCCGCTGTCAACTTTTAAAGTGGATCTGGATCGAGGAGAAGTGTGTGTCTTAGTAAAAACAGAGACCTCTCGATTCACCTTGATTTTTATCCCCGAGGGGGAAAATTTTCTAAAGAATTTTTTTGATTATTCAAAGGAGTTGTGAGAATTGTGGTTTCTTCTGTGGGCTCAGAAGTTTGAACACATCTTTCTTTGAAGGAATTGTAAAAATTGTAGTAAATTAATTTGGAAATTTAATTCATTTGTCTACCTGAGGTTTTGTGCAGAATGGCTCCAGTTTGGAGGGGACCATACCCCTCTGTATTTTGTATGTTTTGTTGTAAAAAGCCAGAATTGGCAAATTTCAGTTATGAAACCAATGCTGCAAGTCATACCTTGTGGGGAACACCCCCACCAGCCTGTGGTTAGTTGTGGACCTAAAGCAAATTCTGTAACTGCAACCTTGTGAAAATAGTGTCTTATGGAAGGCCTAGGTATTTGTCATGCACTTCCTCTGTGGAAGTTATGGGAAAACTTTAAAGGAAAGTATTTTGTTTTCTTTCCTTAATAAAAGTTTTAAATGGTAAAGGTTATAAAATGTTATAAATATTAGAGTTTCCTTAATGGAAGTTAATTTTTTACTCACCTCCCTACGCCTAGGATGAACTTGATGCAAAAATTGAGATGGGGAGTAGTTAATTACTAAAAAATGAAGAAATGTGATGTAATTAGCTTGAAGCAGTGGCAATACTTGCTGCTGAACTAAATCATGTTTTTACAGTCACCTGCTTTGCTTGGGCAAACTTTGCAAAAGAAAAATGTTAGGAGAGTTTGCTCCACCCTCAGGGGTTGAGTTGTTGCAGTATGTGGATAATTTGCTGCTATCAGGGGAACAGGAAGAGATGGTTGAAAGAACTACTGTGAAACTGCTTAATTTTCTTGCTAAAAAAGACTTAAAGTGTCCGAAAAGAAAGCACAGTTAGTGGGGAAAAAAAGTCAAATATTTGAGACATATTTTATCTGGAGGGATACGGTGCATTGATCCAGAAAGAATACAAGGAATTCTACAAGTACCATTACCCCAAACAAAAAGGGAATTACTGCAGTTCTTAGGGTTGGTGGGATACTGCCGAGTGCGGATAGAAGGCTTTTCTGTTGTGGCCAGACCTTTATATGGCTTTTTAACACAAGACAGTCTTAATGTTGTGGTATGGACACCAGAAGGAGAACAAAGCTTTAAAAAATTGAAAGACAAATTGGTTAATGCCCCAGTCCTAGCTCTTCCAGACACAGAAAAGGAATTTGAATTATATGTGGATGTTAAACAGGGTCATGCAAAAGGAATTTTAGTTCAGGAGCATGGGGGAACACAGACCTGTTGCCTATTTTTCAAAACTGTTAGACCCTAGACCCGGTAGCCAGAGGCTGGCCCCATTGTCTGCAGAACTGCACAGCCACAGCTCTGATAGTGGCTGAGGCCTGAAAAGCTGACAAGGGGGGGGTTATCTGATTGTTAAAGTTGCACACCAGATTAAATCTTTACTAACTAAGAGAGCCTCTAAGTGGATGACCAGCTCTCGGTTATTATAATATGAGTCTTGTTTATTAGAACAAGAGGATTTAGAATTTAAAAGTAGAAAAAGTTTATCCCACCCTCCTGTTTGAATGGCCCTAAAGAGGGGAGCCAAGGCAAATTCCATGAATGTATTCAAGTAATAGATCTGCAGACTAGCACAAGGAATGATTTGTGAGACATTCCATGGCCTGAGGAAGAAAATGTGTATATTGATGGTTCTTCAAGAGTGATAGAAGGAATATGCAGATCTGTATGCTCTTGTAAAAACTTGTGAATTATACGAAGACAAGACAGTAAATGTTTTTACTGATTCTAAATATGCATATGAGGTGATACATGCATTTGAGAAATTGTGAGAAGAAAGAGGTTTATTAACCTGCAAAGGAAAGACGTTGGCTCATGAGAATTTAATCTCCCGCCTATTAAAAGAAGTGAATTTGCAAAAAAAAGGGTAGCAATGATGCACATTAGAAGGCACCAGGCAGGGTGCTCAGAAGAGGCAAGGAGAAGCAGACTAGCTGATGGAGAAGCTCGAAAAGCTGCGCTGTTGCCGGAAGTTTCTGGGATACTTCCCTTGCTCCTAGTAGCTGCCCCCTTGCCAGAAATGTTGTCTTTTCCACGATTCCACGAATTCTCAAGATTTTGAGATAGTTGTGGAGAGTGGGGTAGAGGAAAAAGAGGGTAGTTAGTTTGCAGGAGATGGTGAGCGGTGGATGCCGAGAGCTCTGGCCTTGCAGTTGTTGAAGCAGCTTCATGGGGGAGGTGCCGAGGCTCCTGAGGGATGACAGAGGCCTTCCTCAAGATGTGTGCTGCTGTGAGTCTTTTTGCTCTAGCAAAGCGAGCTTTTAGGGTTTGTTTGATTTGTGCTAAAACAAATAACAGAGTTAGAAAGAAACTTACCAGAGGGAGAAGGCTTTGGTCGGTACCCTCCCTTCCAGAGATACCAGGTAGATTTCACTGAAATACCCCTAGTGGCAAGATTTAAATATCTGTTAGTAATAGTATGTCAGTTATGAGTAGCCAGAAGCGTTCCCAGGCATTTCCGCAACTACAAAGTCAGTTATTAAACTATTTTTTGGAACAAGGTCAGGCCGAGTTGAAAAGATGAATGGGGAAAAAAAGAAACACCTTCTGAAGCTGGTGATAGAAACTGATATGCCATGGGTGCAGCTCTTGACACTAGCTTTAGCAAGAATAAGGGCCAGACCCAAGAAAGATATTCAACTATTTCCCTTTGAATTGGTGTTTAGAATTCCTTATCCTTTTAATTCTCAGCCTGGGTCAGTGTCATGGAGTTACTTTTCCTTTAAGAAAGTTTAAGTTGCTGGGAACTGCCTGGAGTCTTTTCTCCTGACCAATTATCGGTCATTGCTGAGAATTGACAGCAGTTTAGGCCATTGAAAAGTGGGATCAACTTGTGAACCGTACCTTAAAGTGTAAAACTAGAGCTCTCTTGGTTCTCTTTGTTTCCTGGCTGGGAAGGGTGGCAGGGCTCCAGGCCTCCCGTTCCCTGCCCAGGCCATGCGGCCGGGCGGGGACTGGGCTGGGCCCAGCGTCTCCCGGCCGGGAGATGCGGGCCCTGTGGAGGGGGTTTTTCTCCGGGCTCCGGCCGGGCCGGGCCGAGCCGATCTCTGGCTCGGCTGCAGGTTTTTTGCTGTAGCTAAATTCAGAAAAGAAACTGCTGAGTGAAGAAGGAGAGGCTCTGGACCTGCAGCAGGCTGGGCGCGGCGACTGCACTCTCCAGAGCAGCCATGAGGAACTTTCCATCGCAGACGGCTCCAGCTCCTGCACCGGCCGAGGCCACAGAACTACCTACAACAGCCTGGGCAAGATTTTAACTCTTTCATTTCCCAGATGAGACTTGCGGATTAATCTTTTTATCCAGAGAGAGAAAAAGAGAGTGATCAACATGAAAAGAGACTTTATAAACTACCAGTGACAGGAAAGAAAAGAAGCTTCAGAAAAGGTAGAGAATTAAGAAGATGCTTTAATTAAGCTGAAATATCTTTCTGTTAAAACTATGGAAATGGACAATAAGGTCTTGAAAACACTCCTTTAATTCATGACAGTAAATAGGGAGAAATAGAGTGTTCAAAGTGTAAATTTTGAGTAAAAAAGTAGAGTAATTATGGTACAGTGAAGTGCTGGAAGATTTGAAGCCTTGAGAGGCAATGAGAAAACTGTTTTCTAGTGAAGCTCACAGAAACAGATGAAGAAGACTTTTTTTGCCTTTGAATAACTTATCCTTAAAAATCCCATCCCTAGACTCATGGTCCATAACACACTTCAGAGTGATGTGAAAATGGGAGGAGTGGGGTCTAATAACAGCAGCTCTGGGGAGGTAACATTAGAGCAATGGAAAACTATAACAAAAATAGTTTTTTCTAGTGAGAAACTCC